>NW_016169172.1:0-17885 GCF_001687245.7 Rhagoletis zephyria
CACACACACACACACACACACACACATTTGCATATATTTGTCACCGAACATAATTCACTGAATTCACGCTCTTGCATTACCTTTTGCAGCCATCAACATTAATTTGTGCATAATTTCATACGCATTTCTGCGCTAATTACGACGACAAGCGCATCGCAAGTCGTACAACAACACCAGCAACCAGCCAATAATGAAAATAGTCAGCAGTCAGAGCGAGCAAAGGACAGCAGCGGTCAGAGCCAATAACCAGCCAACAGAACAAAGGTAAATTATCTATCTATATGTTATGCGCTTAAACTTACTTATGTACTACATATGAGCTTATGCAAACAATACTTGCATACCAACATATAATTAATATCTACACATTATATGTACATACATATGTACATACATACATATGCAATTATGCTGTCTGAATGCAACATTATAGACAGGAACTGAACTTCGTCCACACGGTAACTTCAACATCACCTTCACCTTCTGTTTCGAGCGATTCACATACATTTTCATTGTAGTCACTTCATACAAACATACATATGTACATACCGAAAAGGTATAGTGTCCATTGTTACCTGTTAATATGAATTGTATAATAGCATTTTGCTTTGCTATAGGTACATATGTATGTATGTACATTAGGGTGGTCCAAAAACCGTAAAATCGGAATTGTAATGCTCTGACCCCCTAGGATTGTTTTAAATCGGAAAAATTTTGCCCAAATTTTTTTATTTTGATATCAAAAAATATTTAGAGGTCGCTCAAAGCGCTCAAAGTTTTCCATATATTTTTATATGGGAAAAATACAATTTTTCATAGAAATGGTATAGAATCCTTGAAAATCAAAATTTTTCGATCGGAAAACTCTGGTTCTCTTCAAGATACTTTCAATAATAATACCCAATTGTTTATTTAACTATTTTTTTATACTAACAATTTTTTTTGATCGCCCCATTGCATTTTTTGGGAATTTTTGTGGGTTTATGGTGGACCTATAAATTGTAGTTTATTATTGGGAATCTCCTGCAGATAAAATAAGTTTTCTGGTAGAAAGGTTTCGATTTTTAACTATTCTATACAATTTCTACGAAAAGTTGTTCTTCCCCAATATAAAATACATGGAAAACTTACGGCGCTTTGAGCGACCTCCAAATATTTTTTGAATTCAAAATAAAAAATAAGGTTATATTTTTTTCGGTATAGAACAATCCTAGGGGGTGAGAGCAATAAAATTCCGACTTTACTTTTTCACATGCATTTTTGGACCACCCTAATGCACATGGGTATTTATGTACATATACATATGTGTGTTGGCAAATGCACAGCGAGCCGTGTAAAGCTTGCGCAGCTGTCAGTGCGATTTTCATATCTTTTGTTTACATACCATAAAATGATAATCACCGACGGCGCGGCAAGCACGGCAACGATGAGCTACGGTTGCAGCCCAACCCAGTGAGCTTTAATGGACAGGACTAGTCGCTAGTGTGTGTGATCTCATCGAGCAGCACAGTTGATGATAAAGCATTTAGCTATACACCCTCGTCATGGACGAAGTCATTGTCAGATCGTCTGCGTCTGCCTCCGCGTCATCGCCAATTTCAGCGGCTTTAACCACATTATATGTATGTAAATGTGTATGTATGTAAAGAATTGTCCAGTAGGCAAATTGCTGTTTTGAAGGTGGCAGTACTGCCACAATGTGTTGCACTGGCATTGTTAATTTTATCTGGTTTGTTGTTGTTTTATTTAATGTGACAATTGCAAGCGTACGCGTTGCGCAAATTTTAATTTCTCATATTCAGTGTTACTCATACATACATATGTATGTTTGAATGTATGTTGTGTGAAACTTGTGCGTATGCACGCGCGCTTTTGTGGCTTTTTTAGTGCATAAGTAAATACTTAAGAATTCATGTCATTTAAGGCAACAATGCAAGCAAATGTCAGCGTAAGCAACAACAACAACGATGTTCGCAGAGTAAAGTCGTCATTCAGCTGTCGTTTCATATTCGCGCGCTGCAATGCATTAAAAAGTACGAAAAAGTGCGCACACATTCATACATATCACGTACATAAATAGGTATTAGGGCAGTTCATTATCAGTATTTGAATTGTTATACTTAAATGTATACATATGCACATATGTATATCGTACACCCTCTTCAAACGATTTGCAACTCAAAAATCTGATCCGGAATTAAAAAAAAAAGAAATCAATACAAAATACAAAAACAAGTGTAATAGTATTTTTTTCTAGAAAATACAACAGTGAAGAAAAAAATTGCTTTAATTAGGGATAAATTTTACAAATTAATTTATGCAAAAAAATTAACCTAAATTGTTTTTGAGTTGTGACTCTTTTAACTTTGAAAATTTATCTGCCCCTTAAACACAAATTTTATTCTCAAAAAATGAGGTAAAAGGGCAGATGTATTTTAAAAACTACTTCAGATAACGGCACTGAATGAAGTTTCTTTCAAAAGTCAATTACCTCTATGTTGGCATCGCACCAACACTGATCTACGTACTAAATTTCAACTGATCTTTCAGAAACAGTCCTACAAACTGTCTTAAATAACTACGATCCCTACTGGTTGGATTAAATAGGTTAGGTAAGTTAAAGGTGACAGCCCAGCGAGGTAGAGCACTGAATGCTCAACTGGCAGCTGACAACCAATCCAGAGACTTCGTCGAGCTGAGGTGTTGTAAACTTTTATCTAATCCTTGGCAATATTAAGCTGTTTATAAAGGAGAGATGTTCGGGAAGTACATCTCACAGCGGTGCCAAACTGGGATTACCATTCCGAATATTCCATAGCCTTCATTTTTAAACTGATTTGTTGATTTTTTTTTTATGAAATAAAAGCTAATAAAATTTAGAAGAGATTTGTCGTTTAGATGAAAAAGTAGTAATAATTTTCTAGTCCCATTTTCAATACAATAAATAATTAAAGCTTTTTTATTTTCCTATATAAATAAACTACATAAGTAAACACCTGTTTTATTTTATTGTAAAAATCCGGTTTACTCAGTATTGCAAAAATCAGGATTTCAATAAACCGGCTAAAATAATCAAAAAGTCTGTTGAAACTGGTTTAAGGAAAACTGAGTAAATCAACTCAGGAATCAAGTTGTTCTTAAAAAAAGCTTTTTTGATGTCAAGGAAGGCCCCAACTACAACGCCTTTATTTTTAAACGACTTCTCAATAACTTTAGCAATTGTTTGTGGGGAAAATTTCGCAGATCTTTTCTTTGGGTAGGCTCTATCGCTCTAACCTTTCAATAATATGCTTTCATCATTTTCTGCGAGCTTTTCGATGATATCTATTATGGGTCAATATGACGCCCAATATTTTATGTTTCCTCATTGCTAGTAGAAAGAAGAATAAAACCAATGACTTTTTGTTGTAAGCGCCTTTGAGTCTGCGTAAATTGTGCCCCATTGCAGTAAAGAGCTTAAAAGTTGAGGTCTTTTTTTCGAAACTATCATCTTCAGCTTAAATGGATAGTTACAGCTTATGATCACAGAAATAGCGCGTATCGCATAATTTTAGTCCTTCAAAAAATAATTTTTTTTTAGTATAATAAATATATATATATATATATAAGAAAACTACTTGTTTATTTAAGTGTGTGCTTCAACGGCCCACCTTAATACACATACATACATATGTGAACGTTAAGGCAAATGCTTATAAATATTAATGTAAATGCTGGTATTACATCGGAAATTTGCTTAAATTTATTTTTTTTCACACATAAACACTTGCATTTAAAAGAGTTAAATGTGGAATTACTTTAAACAATACAATTAAAGTCAGCGCAACGACAGCGATAAGTCCTTAGTCTTACTGAAAGATTCGAAGCAATTAACGGGCTTATTAATTTGATAAAAGAACAACAATTGCGTCACGTACAGTTAAAGCGGAAGAGTAATTAATTTTGTTCATGAAAAGGGAACTTTTATACTCATTTCATGAATTTTCATCGTACATATGTAGTCACATGCCAGCAGGCTATAAAAGTTCACTTCCAGTTCTAAATTAGGCACCTGCCTGCACTTGGTGTGAACAAATGGTGGAACTTTTCGAGGTATAGCGGCATTTCGCAAAGCTTTTCTCTCTCTTGACCGCCAAATAGTTTCAGTAGTTAGGTCGTTTCGTAAGCAAAAGGTGAAGAATATATGTATTTATGTAGCTTGGTCTGTAACTTGGTAAAAAATGTGCTACTTATCAACTTAAACGCCTCCAATATTTGCGCCTAGGCCTAACCAGACGATTTGTTGTTTGCTGCGTTTTCCCCGTCGTGTATAGGGCCTGACCACAACTGTATATAACCAGTATGCTTTACAGATGTATAGAGCTTCTGTAACTTTCTTCGGGCGTTAAAATGATATTTTTCAGATTCACTACTTTTAAGCTGAATGTTTACCAAAGCTGGCTCCTTTAATCGTAGAATCTTATACTATATGGCACAAGCTCTATTGTTCTTCCGTAGGTCGACTACTTCACCTTCTTAAGCTTTACCTGCACAAAATCGCATGACAAAAAGGGGACTTAGTTCCCGATATCGAGAAAAAGGTCTACGTTGAATTCTAATTGTCTTCTAATGTTTAACGTTTTTCTAATAATTTTCCAATCGAATTCTAACATAGTTCTCTAGCCTAATTTTCGATTCGAGAACTACATTCGAATTCTAATGTAAAATCAAAACATTTCTCTAACGCTAGACACTGCCTTTGCTGGGGTATCATTTAATACCAAGACCCATGTGTGAGGAGTTAGAACTCCACCTTGTGGGATACCCTGCTTACCAATTTTTTTGTCGATACTCTCGTCAGATTAGCCTGAACTACCCAGGATTAGGTTTACAAGCATCACCAGTGGCAAGCCAGGTCCCAGATCTGCCAGGGCTGTCGTGACCGATGAGAGCAAAATGTTGAAGGCAGCCCTTATGTCTGGGAATGCTGCAAGGCGATATTCATTCGAAATAAGTAACTTCTCGATATGTGTAACAGATTTAAAGGAGAGCGGTTTCCATAGGCCTGCCCTTGGTATAGGCTTGCTCTGTTGTCTCCAGCTTGTTCACAACCATCTCCTTGATATGGAACTATTTATGTAACCCGCGTCATTATTTTTAATTAAAAATGCGACAAAGTTACAGGTCTGCAGTCCTAGGGCTTTTGCTCTGCGATGTATCCCCCTTTGTTATAAGTTTTCGGCTTAACAAATACAGCTCCACCTCATTTAGTAGATCCCCAGGTTCATTAGCTGTGCCACCAGGAAAGTGCATCTTGAGGAGCAGATTCAGGGTTTCTTCCCCGTCTTTGTAAATTTACCATTAGATGTCTGCCGGCAACTTGGGGCTGTTCGGGGTGCTCCAGAGAGTAAATTCCTTCATATTTCTGAGTATTGACTATTTTTAAACGCATTTATGAATGTTTAATTATGTAGCTTAATTATTTGTTTAGAAATTGCTGTTTCCAAATTATCATTCACACATGCATACATACATACATATGTATGTATGTACATTAGAATGGTCCAGAAACAGTAAAGTCGGAATTTTAATGCCGCCACCCCCCAGGATTGTTCTATACCCTTATATACCTCTATTTTTTATTTTTTGAAATAAAAAAATATTGAAAATAAATCTTTTTCGTTCGGAAAACTTTGGTTCTTTTCAGGAGACTTCCAATATTAATATTCAATTGTTTACTTAACCATTTTTTTAATACAGAAGATTTTTTATTGATCCCCCCATTGCATTTTCTGGGGATTTTGGCGGACCTATAATAAAGAAAGTAAAAAGATATTGATTTTTAACTTTTCTATACCATTCTACGAAAAGGTGGTTTTTCGCCATATAAACAATGGTCCCTCTTAGAAATGGTACTTCGAAAATTTTTATGCGATTGCAATACATGATGTATCAATTTATTTGAAAATAAATTTTATTTGAGATAGTACCAGATATTTTTAAATTGGGGAAAATAGCGATGGCCAAAATTAAAAAAATTAAGATTTTTTTTATAACAATCCAAGACTGACAATAGATTATTATTATACATCATTTTAAAGTCCTATAAATCCTCTTTTAACAATATGTTCGATATTAAAAATTGGATGAAAAATAGTCATTTAAAATTGAATGAAAAATAGTCACTCAAAAATCGATAAATCTACTGACCTAAAATTATCAAGTCGCGACCTCTGAATGATTTTTAAAAAATCGATAAAAATAGGCAATAATATTTCTCATAGAGCGAAAGAAAATTAGGGGATAGGGTCTTGAAATTTCAAAAAAATATATATTTTTTCGATGGGTTCCCTAATATGTATGTATGTATGTATGTATGTACATACATAGATGTGTAAGTAGTACAGCTCATAAATTAGGCGTGCTAATTAAGTTTTAGTATAATCTACAAACACATTTAGACACACACTTTCACACCACACAAAAGTTCAAAGGCAAACAAGTTTTTTTTTTTTTTTTTTTTTTTTGCTATAACCACTAATTAAGTAAGTAATGATTTTGTTGCTGTGAATGTGATTCGTAAAGGGTTAAAGTGTAAAATTTTCGCTCAACTTTTTTTACGCGTTCAATTAATTTCGTTTCATTCCATTTTAATTGTATTGCCATCATTTGTATTGCGCGCTGTTGCTGCATTTGGTATTACATATGTACATACATATTACTGCAATATTTCGCAACTCACCTCGCCTTTGTTTTATGTGTCAGTAGAGATAATTGTTATTAAGCGCATTTGCGCCATTAACTCATACATAATAATATGTAATAATAACAGCAGCTGCATATATGTATGTATGTACACGTACTACATAACGCAACCGAAATGTGCACGCTGCCTCTATATGTACATATGTATGTAGTTCCTTTCTTCTTTCGCAGCCCCAGCCAAAGAGCTATTAACCGAACCCATTTTTCGCACGCTGCAAATGAAATAATTAATTATTGAATGAAAAATGTTGGCATTTTATGATGTTGTTTTTCTACTTAAATAAATTATATACACATGTATGTACTACGTATGAATTTGCTAGCGTGGTGTTAGGTGGTGGCAGTCAGTGGTGATAGCGTGGTAGCAATGCGGTCAATGGCGGTCGGTCAGTGGGTTGATTGGCTGGGCGGTTTTTGCATCACAGCATGTGTCCTTTCTATTGACCGAACATTCTCTTGAATTTACATATGTATGTATGTATACATGTCAATACACACTGACTCACTAGAATAGGCACAGTGGCGTTAACTAAAGGAGATGAGTATATTGAAGTGAAAACACCTACCTTTCATTTTGATTCCCCTTTTCGAACACTAAATATAAGTAAATATTTCAAGTATATCTAGCTCCGTACCACTTTAATCAATTCCTGTAAATGAAAAAAAAAAAAAAATTAGTTTTTGCTTCATTTATCACCGTTTTTAAAGCTCCTGTGATGCAATTTGGTGCATAATTTTTCTACAAGGTACACACCGCCTACCCTCTTCTCGAATATGGAGTGAGATCGAAAAACGTCCCTTCTTTCGAAAATCGTCAAAATAATTGTTAAATCGGTTGGAAACATCAAGGTTATAGTTTTCGCCATATTAGGGTGATTCAGAAAAAATATATATATTTTTCACCCCTCGGATCCATGCTCAAAAGTTTCGTTCAGACGCCAAAATAAGTCTCACAAAATATGCGCCCGTAATATTAATATTACGAATGTCCGCATCGCACTTTTCGATTTCCCATAAGAATAAAACATTAAAATTTGTTATTTTTTACTTCTGATGTTTATATTTAACGAATGATATGTTGTACTGCAAAGGTCTTGGGGTATTTTTTTTTTTAGAAAATTGAACGCTATACAAATAGTTATTCGAGGTTAAAGTCGAATTCACGGTTTTTGGCGATATTTGAGGTTATATTATGATAAAAATAAATTTTGTTTGCTTGTTTCTACTTAGGGCATCATTAAGTACTACTATTTTCATTTAAAAATGTTTTTCGTTTTGGTTTCCGATTTGATTTTTCTTTCTCGAGATATACCAGTTGTCAACATATTATTATCTTTGAACTTAATATTTGAAAGATTCGGGCCCGGGGGGAAACAACTTAATCGCAATCTTAATCTTAATATTAATTTCAATTCTAATCCTACTTCGAATATTATATTAATTTTAATTTTAATCTTAACTTGAATCCTAATCTTAATCTCAAACGTAATCGTAATCCTTATCTCAATCTTAATCTTAAGCTTAATCTAAGTCCTAATTATAATCTTAATCTTAATTTTGTCTTAATCCTAATCTATCTCAATCTTAATCTCAATCTTAATCTTAATGTTAATATTAATCTTAATTTAAATCTTAATTTCAATTCTAATCTTAATTTGTTCTTAATTTTAATTTAAGTTTAAGTCAGAATATTAGTCTGAGTCTTTGCTAATATTAGTCTTAATGTCAATCCTAATCTAAAGCTTATTCTTAATCGAAATCATAGCCAACCCCGATCGCCATCCCATCCGTTCTTCTCTCGTTTCTTAATTTCACCGGAGCGAGCGCAAAGGAGTTTCATTAAAAAAAAAGTGTATATTCAAGTGAATCGTGGTGTATGTATGCAAGTTTGTAATTATTTTAATACGCTTAAACATATATTTATATTTATACTTACACCCAGTTAGCAATTGCAGGACCCGAAACCCCATTCTGGAAGTACTTCTAGCCCTTCCGTTAGTAGACCAAAGGCCTTCCGCTTCTTCTTCTTCTCGTTTGTATGAGATGGCCCATTTGGAAAGGCCTTACATCTACCCTTCGCTAAAAAGGGCTTTAATGTGTTCTTCCATAAGAAATTATCTAGAACCCCATCATGAAATATTTTGTTGAACAGGGCTGCATTTAGGCAACCTGCTGCCGATGCAGCGTTTTTTGAAGGACATAAAAAGGGAACATGCTGACAGGCCTTCAATGAGAAGCCCTATGAGAACAAATGCCGCTGGGCATATATATGTATGTTTTTATGTTCGTATATGCTGCTTTATTAGTTTATAATCATTTATGTTTGCTATGACTTTAATTTTGGTTTTAAATTTTTCATCACCGCCGGCCAATACGCCTATATATTACAGTTGCGCCACACTTGCCACTAGCTGTTGCGGTCTAACCCATCCGCTGCGGCACGCTTTAATGATAATTGAATACGGTATAAACTCGGCAAAACTCGTATATTATGCATTTTATTTCGTAAAATTAATGAACCAATTACATAAACTAAATTTTGCAATATGCTTTCGGTTGCAAATTGCACGTGGCATGTTGCATGGAAGTGCTTTTGACAACGGACCTTAAACAGGAGAGAGATAAATTGTGTTTAAATTATACCAAAATATATCTTGGCAATGTAAAATTCAATTAGATTTTTATCTTGTCTGCGTTTGGTATTAATGGGCCTTAAGCAGATATATGTATAATTAGTAAAAGTTAGCAGCGGATGCGTGTGTTCGAGCGCATCTTCCAGCATTCTTGCTTCAAGCTACTTGGTTTTACTAAGTAAATCTTTGCATAGCAGACTTCTTATGCACTAAATTGCAACTTGCAGAAGTTTGTTTGCCGTCAACTTCTCAAAGCTTAGCCTAAATTAGGTTGCACTGCCTTTCGCTCCATTTACTGACTCTTCCAGCTGCTATGCTCCACTAAAGCTTTCCCTCTCTCTCACTCACTCTAATACTCTCCTCAGCTTCCGAAATTGGCTAAGATCAGCACTAGAAAGGGACTAAAATGTTTTTGCTGTTCTTGAAACGAGTTTCTTGCTTAGTGGTTTGCTATTGTTTCTCCAAAAGTCGTTTGTATACATTTTGTGTTGCAATGCTTTTGTAATTCACTTTTACATGTAATTGCTTGCATGTGTACATATATTTCCTTGGTGCATGTGAGCAAAAAACTTATATTTCCTATAATATAAACATACATACATACTATTTATTATTTCAGTTGTAGTTGTTCATTTTCATTTTCATCCCACAAGCCGCAAGCCGTTGATGTTCTTGGCCAACTTGTATCTTGTGTGTGCACTCATATGTGCGTGTGTCGGGCCAACCACAAAATTGCGTTTAATTTGTGGTAAACTGAATTATTATATCGCACAAAGCAACCCAGCCATAACCGAAACTTAACGTTTGGGGAGAATGAATGCCTTTTATTCAGCTTCGAGCGTGAAAAGCGCAATGATAATAAGGAAGTTTTTGGTTGCTTGAGAATTTTGCAGTTTTTGTTGATTTTGTTTTTACGCAACAGAGAAAATGATATATTGTATGCAAATGCTACCAGCTACATAGTTCAGGACTATTTGAGAAAAGTCTTTTTTTGATCGAAATCGGTTCTTTATACTACATGCGTATCTTCATTGTTGCCGTTAATCCGAAACGGAACATATGACATCTACTAAGGCTGCGCGCCATCTGGTTATGTTTCTGTCAAACGCGTTGAGCTCCTCTTCCCGCTTAACCCAAACTACTTCGCGACTTGATCGACTGTTTTACCCCACGTTCCGCCGGGAGGTATTTATTTCTCTCTCTCTCTCTGTTTTTTGTGCAAAGTGTGGCCTATCCACATCGATTTCTGTCTTCAAGCAACTTCTTCTTTTCTGAGCAACTCCTCATTTGAGATTTTTCTAGACCATAAAATTCTTTTAAGACATCTGTTTATGAAAACTTGCAGGCGCCTAATTATTGCAGTAATAACTTTCCATACAGCTGCGCCAAGAGCACATTGCATTTGAATAGCCTGATCTTTAAGCTAGAACTCACTTAAAGGCAGTCAATGTCTTCATCAGTGCCGTCACCGTCCGTAACTGCACTGCCAAGGTATGTGAAATTCCTCACAGTGTCAAGAGTTTCATCGGAGACTACCATGTCACCAAAATATTTCGCTGGCATACTAGAAACCTTGGTCTTATTAAAGTTGATTCTAAGACCTGCCGCCTTGGCTCTCTCTGTGTAGCGTGTTGCCCATTTTAGACAGATCAGAAAGACTATGCGCCAAAAGGCATATTTCGTGAGCGGGAACTGAACACGGTTCGCCGAAGTCCGCCGTCGCGGAGGGGCCTAATGGCAGAAACCAACACCTGCCCAATCACCAAAAAGGAAGAGAAGAATTATTTGTCGATACTTTTAATGAACGCCTTACTGTCAGCGTCAGCAACTATTCCTTTTACCATAAAGAAGAAAGTCACAAAAATTTCCCTCATCATAGCGCTCTATATGCATTTTGGGTTCTTCGGGAAGATTTTTTGAATGCATAGATCAGCAATCGAGAAAAGAGAAAGCCTCTCAGAAACGTAAGTAGTTGGGCTACATAAATAGACGATAAACAGTGGACGCAGCTGGTTTAGTAACGATGATAAAAACACAGATTCTCTCCTAACGTCCTACTAATAATGTACGATGGTACACTCCGGTTGGAATTGCCAGAACGAGTGACGATTGTTGAAATCACTGACAACGTAGCGCTAGTCGTAGCAGTAAACAATTCAATCGTTCAAATCCAAACAGCGGAAAAAGGACTCGAGCTGGCACAACAATATGCAGGAACAAGGTTACAGAAGTGGCGATTTTATAAGCCTTGATCAACAATAAATTTTAGAAATTCCACCGTAAAATACCGAGACATCATGTTTCATACTGCGCTTACCTACCTTTAAGACGCACGTCTGGTGTTAAGTATTTAAGAAAAAGTCATATGCACTTGAGGCTATCAAAGCATGCAGCGCGATCCAAACTACGTCCGAAAAAGTTGCGTTGGTGGCAGGTTCTAGGCCCGCAAACCAGGCGAAACGCGTAAAGTAGTTTAAGAGGTGCCTGCAGCAATGGATGGAACCGCGCTACTAGAAGTCATTGGGCGCACCGCCTAAAACCCTCGATATCAAGCGGGGAAAGTAGACGACATGGAAAGTGGAGTTCCTACTCCTCGGAATACTGACGGAACAAATTTAAACATGAGGAAGATCCCTTACGCACCTTTTGTGCAGCGGATTTTATTGAAGACGCTGAATGCTGCTTTTTCGTCTGTCAAAAGTTCGTAAACGAAAGGGCCGACAAGAGCATGAAGATGGGAAGGTGGAGGCAAACACCATTTTAACAAAGCAACTCCGCAGAATTTCATAGAAAGGCAATATGCCGCTAATCCTGCGTGAAGTAATACCTTGCCATAGTTCCACGGAGGGAAAGAATCGGAATAGTTTTAAGGTTTAGTCTTATGTGTAGCTGTTAAGTTGTGGAGTGAAGTTACAGCGAATAGGCATGCCTGAGCTAGAAAAGTTTATCTGACAACTCTGAGGTAAGATGAAACAATCGCGATTGTCTAAGTACAACGTTACAATAGTTCATAGAGTTGAGATAGTTCAACGCACTAATTTTCTGAAAGGGACATTTGTTATGCAGTAATAACAATAATCAGTAAATGGTATGTTCACTTATGGATGCAAACTTTATGATGGGAGTACTAAGGCCGACGTTTTGAATCTAGATTTCCAACCAGGCGGAAATTATCGCAATTGAAATCTGTGCCCGCGAGTATCTTTCGCGTAGGACTAACATGCCGCAATAAACATTCTGTCGGACAGCCAGGCAGCATTAAGAGTTTAAGACTCGCGTAAAACTGTGTCAAGACTAGCAGGCAGTTGCTAAAATGTACCGGGAAACTTGGAACCCGTATGTGGCGAGTTCCAGGTCATACGTGTTTTGCTGGCAAGCAAAGGACTCATGGATCTCAGGAATCATGTACGACCCTCAGACTTTCTGCGGTCTCACCAAGGGGATTCACAGCATACATGGCTTCTAAGTAGATGGGAACAGTATAATGTTGCCGACCACTGGCGTATGCCAAAGGGTAAGAGGAAATCCAAGACTTTCTCTCGCGGAGTCACTGAATCACTGCTTAACTTTCGTCGGGATGATCTACGAACCATATACCTGACAGGATACTGCAACCAATATGTACGGTAGGTTCATTCCAGCTTGCAGATGAAGTAAAATTGAGGCTTCTAGAACACTGCACCACTGGCTAAGCTTCTTTTAAGTTGAAGGACTAAACTAGTATTACAATTTGATCCGATGTTGGTAAGTACTAGAAGAAGAAAGGAATGGAACCTTCGCCATAGCTGAAGACTGCACTGTCCGTACTTATTAAGATATATTGAGCAGCAGATTATAGTTATAGTGCAGTATACTTTAGATAATAATCCTGATGACTGGTGTGAGCATAAACTAAAAACTCTCTGTCGCCATCACTACACCCATTCCGAAGATTGCCTTCTTATTCAAAGATAAGGCGGCTGTTAGTGTTGATATAATCAATATTCTTCAATACGACATGTCGATCTGGCAACACACATATTACTATTATTACATTGATATTTTGACATTTCTTTTCTTGCTTTGTACATTTATTCTTTTTTTTTTTGTTTCCTTCTTCGCAAATTACTCATTCATTAAAAATTGTTCTTTTGCACAAAACGTGTTGTTTTATTTTTCCATCGGAAATATCGGTATTAGCAGGCGCAATCCCAACAGGTTATGGGACCAGCTGCGCAAAGTAATAAACTAAAGGCGATCGTGGTTCTGTTATGACCGATATTGGAAGTGTTAGCAGAAGTTCTGAGAAGATTTCGAAGGAGAAAATCGAAGTTGGAGCAGTCGACACGTGCAACAGATTTTTAATCGAAATGGCCACGAATTCTGCATCGAGTGCCTCACGCATCGAGTTATTGTCCAAAAATAACTACGATACATGGAGTATGCAGGTTGAGGCGTTGTTAACCAAAAATGATCTTTGGGAGTTCGTCAATGGGAGTAGTACTATACCAGCGGAGGGTGATGTAGCAAGAAACATATGGCTGAATCTGGACAAGAAAGCCAAAGCCGACCTGATTTTATCTATTCAGCCCTCTGAGTTGAAACAAATTCGAGGATGCGAGACCTCACGCGATGTTTGGCTTAAGTTGCAGTGTATTTATGCATCAAAGGGTCCTGCCCGTAAAGCAACCTTACTAAAGCAACTTATGTTGCAAAGGCTCGATGAAGGTGGTGATATAAAAGATCACATAGCTCGCTTTTTCGATGTCGTCGACAAGTTAGAAAGCATGAATGTTCAAATTAATGGTGACCTGCTTACAATTATGCTGTTGTATAGTCTCCCTTCGACATTTGAAAACTTTCGTTGCGCAATTGAATCGCGCGATGAGTTACCTACTGCAGAGATTCTTAAGGTTAAGATCATTGAAGAGTATGAGGCACGAGCGCAAACTTCAAGTAATGTTGTAGCAATGGCTGCCGGTGGTCGTACACGTGAAGGGAAGTTTAATTCAAAGAAAGGAAAAATAAACCCGAAAGGCGAAATTAAATGTTTTAAATGCGGTGCTATTGGTCATAAAGCAAATGTTTGCTCAGCTAAGGGGACTAATTATTCAAAAAGCCGTAAGCAGCCACAGCATGCTGATGAATCATACGTTGTATGTCATTCTGTAAATGCTAAAGCAAGTACGGAAATGAACACTAGTCGTGCCTGGATTCTCGACAGCGGTTGTACCGCACATTTGTGCGCAGATGAAGATGTTTTTAGTTCAATGGCAAAATCTACTAAAACTACACTCAATCTGGCGAGCCAAGCAAGTGCAAAAGTTGAAGGCACAGGCTCAGTAATTTTAGCTGTTCCTAGTAGCGATGGTCAACGTTCGATTGAACTTAAAAATACACTTTTTGTACCAGATCTTCGCACAAATCTAATATCAGTTTCAAAAATTACTGACAAAGGCCACACTGTTACGTTTACAAAAACTGGTGCTTATGTTAGCGATGCTAATGGTACTAAGTCAATGGTAGCCGATCGCAGAGGTGATTTGTTTTATTTGCGAGAGAGTAGCGAATGCGCTGTTACACAAACAACGTGTACAGAGCTTATGAAGTGGCATTATAGGCTAGGGCACTTGAATGTGAACGATATGAAAAGGCTGGAAAAAGCTAACATGCTCCCGAAAATCCACACAAACGAACTTAAAGCGACTTTTAATTGTGAGGTATGCTTGAAAGCAAAAATGACCGCACTTCCATTTAATAATAGTCACAAACCTTGTGGTGAGATTCTCAAAATAGTACACTCCGATGTTGTTGGCCCATTCCGAACAGAGTCAACCGAGCGTGCTAAGTATTTCGTTACCTTCATTGATGATTGCTCTAGATGGTGCGAGGTTTATTTTCTGCGAGAAAAGGGAGGTGTTTTAGATGCCTTTAAAATGTATCAGCGATACGTAGAAAAACAAACTGGACAAAACATCAAATTTTTGCAGTCAGATAATGGAGGCGAATATTGTAATAATGAGTTCGATAGATATATCTCCGATCATGGCATCGTGCGTAGACTTTCAATTCCTCGTACTCCGCAACAAAACGGAGTTGCAGAGCGTTTCAATCGTACACTGTTAGACATGGCGAGATGCCTTTTGCTTCAATCAGGAATGAGTGAGTCATTTTGGTCGTCTGCAATTTCGACGGCCTGCTTCATTCGCAATAGATGTCCAGCTAGTAGTTTGGAATGGAAAACACCTTATGAAATTTTTTACAAGGATAAACCTTATTTAAATTTTTTCNGTAATAATGAGTTCGATAGATATATCTCCGATCATGGCATCGTGCGTAGACTTTCAATTCCTCGTACTCCGCAACAAAACGGAGTTGCAGAGCGTTTCAATCGTACACTGTTAGACATGGCGAGATGCCTTTTGCTTCAATCAGGAATGAGTGAGTCATTTTGGTCGTCTGCAATTTCGACGGCCTGCTTCATTCGCAATAGATGTCCAGCTAGTAGTTTGGAATGGAAAACACCTTATGAAATTTTTTACAAGGATAAACCTTATTTAAATTTTTTCAGAATCTTTGGTTCAAAAGTTATGGTACTTGACAAAGACAGTGGCAAAAGTAAATTTGCACCGAGAGCAAAGGAAGGTATTTTTGTAGGATATCCACACGACAGGAAGGGATATCGTATATGGATGTTGAACTCGCACCAAATAATTCATGCACGGGATGTTAAATTTTTCGATGAAATTTATAATCGAAGCTCTACACCAAATGTATCGTGCGAACTTCTTGAGTCTAGTGATGACATTGCAACGAATCGAACACTTGTCGAATTTTCTCCATCAAAAAGCAATAAGAGTGGTGATGAACGTAAACAAATGGTGAAAGGCGACAACAAAGAAGACAAAGAAAATGAATGTGAATTAGGCGAGAAGAATAAGGTGAATTCAAAAAGCGAAAGAAGAGCTCCGGGGCGGCCAACAATCACGCGCACAGGGCGCAGAGGGCGACCGCGTAAGTTATTTCGTACGCGCACACTGTCAGCGGGGGAGACACTTACAGATGATTACAATGCCGAACCAGATGAGCAGAGCGATGAAAACTTTGCTGGCGTAGCCGAAGTAAGTATACAAAGAGCAATGAACGGGCCTGAGAACGAAGAATGGCTGAATGCAATTGAATCTGAAGTGGTGAGTCTTATCAAAAATAATACATGGGAAATTGTTAAATCATGTGATGAAGAGAATGTTATTGGCTGCCGCTTTGTGCTTACAAATAAGTGTGGATCAGATGGCACTGTCGAAAAACGTAAGGCGCGTTTGGTAGCAAAAGGCTATAGTCAAAAGCAGGGTGTTAATTATGATCAGACATTTGCACCGGTGGCTAGGCTGGAAACTTTGCGATTATTGTTCGCTTTATCAAGTCGTTTTGGACTTGTGATTTGGCAGTTTGACGTAGTTACTGCATATTTGAATAGCGTCATAGAAGAGAAGGTTTTTATGAAAGTGCCGGATATGCTAGATCTTATGCTTCGACGAATCGTAGCAAAAGAAGAAAAGAGCTCTGATATTAGAAAGAGAGCGAATCAAATGCTTAATAGTCTACGTAATGGCGGAAATCTTTGTGTGCTTAATAAGGCGTTATATGGGCTTAAGCAAGCAGGCCGCCAATGGTACAAGAGTCTAAGTACAAAGCTAAAAGACATTGGATTCAAGCCTACTGTCAATGAGCCATGTTTATTTTATTGCTATGAAAATAACCAACTCGCTTTAATTTTGGTATACGTCGATGATATTCTTATTGCGTCACGTAGCGAAAAGCTAGTGACGATAGTTAAAAACCAACTATTAGAAGATTTCGAAATTAAAGATCTTGGCCGGGCTAAATATTGTCTTGGTTTAGAGATTGAACAAAATGATGCTACCATAAAATTAAAACAATCTAATTACATAAGTAGCTTGCTTAAAATGTATGGCATGACCGATTGTAATACTGTGGCAACACCTGCAGAGATAGGTGCCAACATTGGTAATTTAACCAGTAAACAATGGGAATGTCTTCCCTACCGAGAATTAATTGGTGCCTTAATGTACTTATCTGTGGCAACCAGACCAGATATTGCTAACATCGTGTCACGGTTAGCACAATTCTCTAATAAGCCACAAGATCATCATTGGAGAGCCGCAAAAAGAGTACTTCGGTATTTGGCCGGGTCTATAGACAAGGGTTTGACATTCAGGAAAGCAGATGAGGGGATAATTGCTTATTCTGATGCTGATTGGGGTGGTTGCGTCGTAAATCGTCACTCATACACTGGTTATGTTTTCATACTTAGCGGAGCAGCAATCACCTGGAAATCCCAAAAACAACGCACAGTGGCTCTTTCTTCAACAGAAGCTGAATACATTAGCTTAGCAGAGGCAGCTAAGGAAGCAATTTATTTGCGAAGCATTTTAAATGAACTTGGTTTGCACAATCTCTCGAAGGCTACAATATTTGTTGATAATCGAGGAGCTTTATGCTTAGCAA
>NW_016169173.1:0-1187 GCF_001687245.7 Rhagoletis zephyria
AATTATTGCCATATATACCGATATCGATAAATATTATACAAGCATGAAAACACCCATGATGATGTTTAAAAAAAATTTTCGTGAAGGCACGAATTTCATTTTCTATTAGATATTTAAAAATATCTATACCATACCAATATCTTGGCCATAGCAAACATAGCGTGGAAAAGCCTGGTCCACCTACCGAGAAACAGTCCAGGTTATAAAATATCTGTACGCAAAACTTCATTTTCAAACAGCTTATAACTTCTTCAAAAATAGTTTCTGAATTGAAGTCTCTTAAACATTTTTTTTTCGTTCTGGAGATGAGGGGAAAATGAGGAGGAAATGATTCTTCACGAAAGTGATATTATCGGTCTAATGAGATAGAATTTAGAATAGCATGACTAATTTTTTTTAACTTTACTGTAGGTCCCATATCTGACCTCGACTAGTTTGGAGAAACTGCTTTAAAATACCCGAGCACACTTGGGTACAAGGGTATAACAACTTTGTACTCATAACGGCTCTTTCTAAGAGCGATAGATTGGGACATACATGTATATGTATGCTCAGAATGAAAAGAGAAGTCAACTAAGCCATGTCTATCTGTCCGTTCGTCGATCCTGCACACGATAACTTCAGCAAAAATTGAGCTATGTTAACGAAATTTGTTAAGTAGGTTGCCCTTTGTCCAAGGTAGGTTGGTAATGGGCAAAATCGGCCAACAACAACGCACAGTGGTTCGGACAGTAGATATAGCTGGACGAAAGTCAAAATTTTATTTGTTTTTAAAATACTTAATAGAGCGGTAATGAGATGGCAGATGAGACTGCCAACCATGCCACCAGTCTAACTCTCGAAAAGACAAACTACATTTGTAGACCACTTCAACACTTGTACCCGGAAATAGACGATAATATGATCAGGCAGTTCAGGGCTAGTTGAAATGAGTTAACCAATTGCAAAATTGCAAAATTTAAGCGCGAAAACGGCGGAAGCAACTTGTCAAAGGAAGACTGCAGAGACTGCCGCCCAGATTAACCTATCCTAACCTAACCTTAGACAGGTCCTTTTGCGTTTGGTCGGGAGTGCCCTTGCTATCGTTGTACACCTATGACTGTTGATGGATTTTTCTCCGAGGCGTCATCATCCGTAGGTATGCCATACAGGTATAGAACGATATTTGTATGCCAGTAGGGCATAGG
>NW_016169173.1:1907-17885 GCF_001687245.7 Rhagoletis zephyria
ATCAAAAAAATTGTATGTGAAAAATTTTTCAAGGAAAAAATATTTTAAAAATATTTATTTTCAGATAGAATTTTTATGTGTGATTTTTTTTCTTCGTCCCGTTCTCGAGATATTAAATCGATTTGTTTTTGTTTTTGTGCTGTAAGTTTTTTAAAAATGTACATATTAATCAAGCTCAAATTTCATATTTATTTATTATTTATCTTTAGCCATCAACCCCAAAAATTTGAAACAAATCAAACACATGAATTGTGAACCCCGTCCATTTTGGTATGGAACGCCCAAACACATCAATTTCCCGAGTTTCTGAGGGTATGCGAGGGAAAAGTAATCAATGTGTATAATTATTGACTGAGCGCCCGGCAGACATACATACGCAAAAACATTTGAATAGACTTTGGCCTTCACGTATCGCATTCATAATAAAGCTGTTGGGAAAAAGCGCAAGCAGTGGTGTACTTATAGATAGAAGAATATGTATGTATGTATGTATATAAAAGCAACCAAGCCAAGTAAATACAACTGCGAGAATTCTGTCAATAGAGCGGGGAAATGTTATTTGATAGCAGATACTTATTAATGACAAATCGACCCGTATGCAGAAAGTTAGTGGCGTCAGCAATGCGCACCGCTTTTACTAACACACGTAGAGAGCAAAAATGAAAACTAAAGGTTTGGAATTTGGTATCGAAAAGGCAATGTGGCGCTCCCTAGGGAAATTTTAATGAAATGCGCAGGCAAATGTTTGAAATGCGAAAATGACTGCTGAATGGAAATTTTTCATGCCAAACTGGCTTTTATTAGCTAATTGACCCACTGGATTTCTTTATAAGCGTGGAAATTATGTAAAATTTATACAGACTAAAGTGTTCGAAATACTAAACGTACATACAATCGTACGCAGCACAAGTCGTCATGCATGTCAAGTCGCAAGCGCAATTACTAAGTGTGTGGCGTTTTTGTTATTACTCAGGAAATATGTTGCTTTTCCGCAACACTTGACCATTGGCCACTGACTACAGACCGCCAACCGCCAACCGCCGACCACTTGATTATTCCGCCCCGTTTACAATTTCCTCTATGTACTGACATATTTGAAAGTGTTGCATTGCAATGCGTGTGGTGCACTGATATGATTTGGTATGCAGGCAAGCATGTATGTACATGTATATGTGTGGGCTATACAGAAACATACACACCTTTAAAAACTTTGACAATCAGATTTAATGTATATAGCCTGCCACCAGTTATTTTCCTCAACCTTTTCACGCTTACTTTGCAGCACTCATCAGCCTGAAAGAGGTGATGGTGTAGTTTCACGTAGCGGTGCAATGATATAAAAATGCAATCAATTTACATTGAATTGATGAATTCGTTGTACTTAAAAAGCTCATCATGCCCGTGGAAGCCTTCCAAAGTAGATTCATTTTTTCGATAGAAAATGGTATGGAAATTTTCGATTATGTTGCTTAATTTTTTTTCTAATAAAAGTACAAAAATACGAAAAACCAAAAAAAAAAAATAAAATAAAATAAAAATTTAGAACACTTTTAGAAAAATTTTGGTACATGGTTTGTACATACATACATACATACATATTTAGTACACATGGCAAAAACTAAAATTATTTCAATCGCCAAAATTTTTAAAAATCATCAGAATATACTTGGTTAATTTTTACTATAGTGTTAGTACATCTTTAGTACAAGATTTATTGCGCTTCAGTGCAAATTTAGTACACGAGTCGGAATTTCTGGCAATTGTAAACTAGAATCGTCGGTAATTAATTTTTAGTAAACGCAATGAAATAAAAATACATAATCTCGATTAAGTAAAACTCCTTCCAGGCTTTAGTACACTTTTAGAACAAATCGATGGCATATTCAGGATGAATTGACTACCCAAATCAAACTCTTTACTTAAAGCATGTTCAAATATTTTCTGAAATTTTTTAGTACATATTTCGTACTCCTAAGGTTAAGGCTTAGTAAGCGCAGATTCAACACACATTAAGCATGCCATTGCAAAAATCCTAGCCTGCGAATTTAAGGCACAGGTACTTGAAAACATTTAGTACATATTTAGCACACCTTGATTAAGTAATTAAAAAGCCATAAAATATACTAATTTAAACGCTAAAAACACTTAACAACTCAAAAATTTAGAAAAAAATTAAGTACAGACCATTTATAAATTAAAAACAAATTTGTGCTAAAATTAATTTTTTTGTTTACGTTTTCCAAAGTACTTTACTTTAAAATTTTGTAAAACACAAATATAAAGTTTTAGTACTAAAATTAAAGTACAGACATTTTTCTCATTTTTCTCTTTTTTCAAACAATAAGTTTTGGGGGTTTAAAACAATTCGTTTAAGAGATTTTCGTACACAATTTTTCTATTCAAATGAATTTGTTTTGATTAAGTATTTTACAATCAATAACAAAAAATTAATTTAATAAACATTAATAGTATTCCTACTTGCTCTATTCTAAGCAGCAGCTTTTCTAAAAGTGCTGGTATAACATTATTAGTCAGTTCTTGAAAAATAAAACAACAATTTTAGTACTAAAATAAATAAGGTGTAAAAATGTTTAAGGCTAAAATTAAAGTAATTAGAAGTAAACAAAAATTTAGCACTAAAAAGTTATTAAAACTATTAATTTTTAAGGACTGAATGGTTATAAAAAAAAAACTATTTATAATTATGTAGTACTAAAAAGTTCTAAAAAGTACTTAACTTTAGTAGCATTGTAAAGTTTTAGAAGCAGGAAACTTTGGTAAAAAGTTTCAAAAAGGTAAAGTAAGTTTCAACGGTACTGAAAATTTATAAAAATCCTTTAGTTTTATAAGAAAAAAGTTTGGTTTTAATACGAAGTCCAAACGTTATGTAGATAAATAAAAACTTTAGTAGAAGTACTAAACTTTATTAGTACTAAAAAGTTATAAAATGTAGTACGTTTTGGTTTATCTAAGACGTTTTAAAGCGTATGTGCCAAACCTACTTAGTACTAAAAGTTATAAAAGTATTAAAATTTGGTAAAAAAATTTTACTCCGTCCTAAAAATGCACAGTATTTTTTTATTCTAAAATTCTTCTTATACGAGTTTCAACATAATTAAACGTTTGAGCTAAAAAATTCTGATACTTATTTTTTATTAAAGAGTGTAGTTTTTTATGGAGCACTTTTGTTATCAAATTTTTTAATTTTTAGTACTTACAACATTAGCACTTCTTTTTTTTTAATTTAATATTTTATAAACGCATTTCGTGCAAATTTTTTATTTTATATTTACTATATTAATAACGACATTATAGGAAAATGTCTTACTGAAAAGGACAGTGCTGCCTTCAGCTATAACAAAGGGTTAATATCTTTTATGATGATAAAAACGTTTCGCTTAAATTTGTTACTACATTTTTGGCGTCAAAATATTTACACTAGTTGCTTAAATGGAGTAGATTGATCACAAAAATACAATGACTTGCACAGGAAGTATTCCTTATACTTATACGGTGTTCACATGAGGCGATTTTCCAGGCAATTTTAGAGGCGTTTAGTTGAATCAAAAGATGGCTGCACCACAACTTCATTGGAAGCGATTACAGTTGAAAGGCCGTTCACACCAGGCGATTGTTGCTTTCAACTAAAAGTTGCCTATAAAATCGCCTCATGTGAACACCGTATTAGAGCAACAATATTAATGATTATCTCAGTAAATTCAAAAAATTTTCTCCCAAAAGAAGAAACAGTGAAAATCCATACTACGCTGATAGAGATACACGCTGATACAGATAGATACATATGCCGTATTGCCGTATGAAGCTTTGCTGGCACCCTTTGCCCCAATACAGCTGCCACATTTTGTGGCAGCAATAACTAATATGCAAATGCAACACAAATTACCGCCACCACCAAAGGCAACAGCTGTAGAAGTAACATGTCATAACATGACACAGCAACAAACAAGTGGCTGACAAACAAAAAGCGATACAGATGTATGAGCTAACAAACTGCATGCATACATACTAACATATATGCATATGTATAAATTACCATGTTTATGTCAAGACATACATATATATGAGCGTACGTATATATGTATGTATGTTCGTTGAACAGCTAGGGAGCGAGTACTCGTAAGTGCAACGCTATCAATCATCTGTTACATTTATTTGCTTATATTGATTTTGTACGCGGCAAGCAAGCAATTACAGTGCATATATCTACACATAAATGTATGCGAATACATACATGGATACATATATGCCTATATATATACTCATATGAAGACACGCTTTTGTGGCTGGCTGTTCATTTGTATGGCCATTGTTGTGGCTGCAGCAACAAATCATTTCAGCGCTTGAATTTCACATGCATACATAAACATACACACACACACGCACATTTACTATATGTAACGCTGATTGTGTGCAATAAAGTTGTAATTTGCTCCAGCTGTTACACAAACCGAATTTTCTCTCTTTTTAATAGTTTTCCTTCCGCCCACCGCTCATGCAAATGTTGGCAAGCGCTGGCTGGAAGCTCGTAACTCAGAGAAATGCCACTTAAACGCGGCGATTTTATGTTTACACACTCGTATGTGTCATTTTTGCTCGACTGCACATGGCCATTGCCGAAGGCGTTGATGGTGTGGCTGTTGCTGGTCCTGCAGGGCGTATGAGCGACGTTAATAGTTGCTTTTCAAAGAGTCACATTGTCAGTTATTAACATTTGAATTGCTGTGCGAAGGCAAAAGCTTGCAAGTCAATGGTGGAAAGTGAAAAGTGGGCGGTGAAAAATTATACTAAACATGACAGGTACTTGTATTCGAAGCCGTCTCAAAGCAACAGTCGGGATTTATGGATGTAGTCTACCAACTAAAGAAGTTTTCGATTAAATTTATAATATAATAAAAAAAGTGCTGACTGATTTTTTATTGCTAAAGGTTAGTATGCAGCTCTCAGGAAAAACCTCATTACTTAGTATTTTTTCTGCAGCTAGATATGTACTAGGCTAGTAGGTTGTCGTCGTCTTCCCTGAAGAAATAAGTGCGTTAACATTTATTTCTTAACGAAACCAAAGATTACACTGGCCAACAACATTTTTTTTGTACTCAGAATCAGAATCTGGTCTTATAAATTTCAGATCGGCTCTAGTTTTTGAGCTATTTCGCTTTAAAGATGTCAAAAAACGAATTATTAGCATATTTAACCCGTTAAAATTCAAAAACATTTTTTTATAGAGAATTAAACAAGGATCACGATGGTATAATTTTGAATCCCTAATTTACTTCACTATACAAATCAACCTCAAAAAGCTTAGCTGTTAATAGCTACGTTAGCTTTAGGACAATCTTGACCGTTTCTTTAGCTTTAAAACGACGTTAAGATGAAGTCTGTGCGAGGAGCAGAACCCCAGATATAACGATTTTAAGAAGTACATGATTAGCCAGAATTACGAAAAGTGCAAACTTTGAAAGATCATATCTCCGAAAAAAAAAAAATTTAAAAAAAAAATTCCTCGAATGCGTGTTAGCTTATTTCATGTATAGAACCTATAAAAAAATTTGAAGCCAATCCAAAATGTGACACCAAATTTGGTGTGCGAAATTTTACAGAAATTTTATTCACAAAAAATATGGTTGGAAAGCAGTTAGATTTTAAAAGATATTTGCGAAAAGGGCCCTTTATCTGCAATCTTATTTTGAAAAAAATCCTACAAGTCCTTAAAAAAACATTTCATCAAGATCATCACAAAACGTGACATACCGCGAACTTACTTACAGAAGCGTTGAAACAAAAACGCGCGGGAAATCAAAGGCTTTGTTTCGCCAAAACTCGAAAAACAATCACGGTGAACTCTTTAAAAAAAACTATTCAATAAACAGAACGATAATATTCTTCCGAACTCATTCCGAGGCGTCAACGTGGCCACCGCTTATGTTGTTGTTGTTGTAGCGGCTACAACAACCCCGCCCAGGTCGGTTGGTATCTCAGTCGTTGTCGTCAAGTTCCACTAACGGCAGCCCTAGGAAGCGTGCAGCTTCTGCGGGGTTGGTCCACAGGGACAAGGCCGTTAGGGTTGTCGGGTTTTCCGGGCATGCGAAGAGATGTTTCGAGTCATGTGGGGTCTCTCCGCATGCCGGACACTCATTTGGCACATCCTCATTCAATCTACTCAGGTAGGAGTTTAACCTGCTGCAGTAGCCGGAGCGAAGTTGTGCAAGTGTCGTTCGCGTCTCCCGAGGCAGATGAAGCTCCGTCTCGTCTTTGTCCGGGGCGGTATGCCTAGAACGGCATTCACAGGTCTAGAGTCTACATAACTCGAGACTGACTCCCTGTGAATGCAGTCGGTAAGCTGTCGGGTCCAGAGGTTGCTTGATGAACCTCTAGACTTCGTCCGTCAGTTCATATAGATGCCTCCCGACGTGCCTAGGCGAGGGCCTATCTTCTGCGATGGTTTGAACAAAACTCCGTTTCAGATCATAAGGAAAAATCGGCACCAAACCACATACCGACAAAGGCCATTTCGAATAATTTTTATAGATTAAATAGCAAAAAAATTTCTGAAAAATGTTTACTCGTTTTCATTTTATTAGCCAAATATCATGTACGGAAAAATTGTATAGTACATACCAAGTATGCATTTACTTACATACCTCAATTAAAATGTTTTGCTTAATCAAATACATATAAGCTTATTATAAATTTTACTACTCAAAGTCAGCACTGAATGCTTCATAAATTTGTGCCAGCCACAGCCACAATGAAATGCGCTGTTACCCTGGAATTCGCATAAAAGTAGGCCTCAAGTGCTGCACATAAGCACAGAAATTACCATGAAAAATGTGCCAAAATAAATTTCGCACAAACAAGCGCTTGCAGCGGGTAGTGGCGGCTAAGAAACGAGCGACAGGTTCATTAAAAAGCTTTAGAAGAGATGTGCGCACCAAACCAATAAATGAAACGGCGCACAATCAGGCACACAGAAGGCGCCTATGACAGCCTTACAGCCAGCCATATGCGCAAGCATGCATACGAAAGCATTCTTTGACTTGCGGTTAACCATGTCGTATACTTAGCGTAAACATTATGTGCTTGAATGAACGTTGTTCGTTAGTGAATTCATGCTTAACGTAGCAGCTGTGGGCATAAAAAGGAGCAACGTTCGGGATGACAACGAAACAGTGGAGTTGCACTCAATTAAAGAAGATTAACTGTGTTGCTAAGAGCGATGATGGCTCGGTCGGCTGGGTCGGTTGGTCGAAGGGTCAACGGTCGACTGGCTTTCTACGACAATGTCTGTGGATTTTTTTTGGCTTCCTTCAAGGCGAGCGGGAGTTGTTACGGCAATTTCTTTAAAGCGCATGCTGGCTGTGGAATATGCATTTCAAGCTTAAATGTGCCAGCCATTTATTTAATTTCATTTGTGTCGTAAGGAAGTATTCTAACACAGTTTTGGGGCAAAAGTCACCGATAAGGTTTGAGGTCAATACTTTTATGTGCCACCCAAGTAGTGGGCCGCCGAGTGCTGCGCACCGCACATAAAATTTAGACAAATTTACCCAAAGTGTTGGCTGTTGAACTACTAGTAGATTACTTGCCAGCTCATAAAAATGTTGTGGAAGCATAGAAATGGCACTTAAAAGTGAAAGTAAAATGGAGCTTACATAGCGGGTGACATAGTGGAATTTGTGTGGGACAAAGGAGAAGCGAATTGACCTAAATATGCCACCTATGCAAATGGTTTAATGGTTTGTTAGCAGACAATCGAAAATATTAAGAAAATTGTAGGAGGTGATAAGAAACATATTTGCAAACGACCTTACGAGTGGCAAAAGTGCACATTAATAGGCCAATTAAGATGCTGATAAATTTGCAAACACGACAACAGTAGCGCTAACGACGCAAGCAACAGCTGTGAGGGCCCGCGCAAGCATGAAAAAAGGGGCGTGCTTCAACTTTGCGGTGGTTGGAAATGAAAGTCAAAATGCTCACAGAATAGCAATTTGAATACATTTTCGAAATCGCCTTAAAGACTGGCGCGTATTAGTAATGTTTTGGACACGTCAAGCTGACAGGAGGACATACATACATACTTCATTGGCAGTGAAATAAAGTTATCAACTCAAAGGCGGTTCAAAGTGCCCGCCCACAATTGCTACTATTCTACAAAGGCAGCACGCAAGGCCTAAATTTTATTAGTGAAGACTTGCTTACCTTAACAAAATTTAATTTTTTCCGCCTCTGTTTGCCCCAAAAGTCATTTACGAGCGCTTGCTTATTGTCATTATTACTCCCTTAACTACCTTAGCTGTTATTTCTATTTCTACTTTTTTTTATTGCTATACCTTAACTTAGCACTCACGCACTTTCGCTGCTACTTAATGCGGTAATTAAGCGTGCGAGGCAACGCTAATGTCTGCTTACTTACTTTTACTTATTTTTATTTTATTTTTATATGTACATTTCTTGTGGAGGCAATCAACATGGCGTATACGCAACTAATAGACTACTTAGGGCATTGATGACATCGTAAGCTGCTTAGTGCGTTGATTAAGTCATTTTTTTTTGTTACGCTTCGTCTAGTTGATTGTTGTGTAGTGTAGCGCATGGCGACGGTAGCTAAGCAGCAAATGAAGTGTGGCGATTGTGAGCAGCAATTTTTGATAACATGCTGCTAAGGGTGCGAGCGTGAAAATTGTGGGTTAAAAATTAAGTTATTATTTCGTGAATATTAAAGGGCTAATTAGAAGCTTTTACATGCTAAAGAAATGCAAATTCAATATGGTGCTTAACGAAAAGTGTATTGAGTAAATCACATTTTGCAGTTGTTTACGCCCCAGAAAGATTTAAAACCAACAGTGAATAAAATATTAAACGATTATTTAAACATTTTATTCAAAATTTTTTTTATAGCATAAAAATTGTGAATTCTATTCTATTTGTCTGTGTATTAAATTTTTATCGCAAAAGTTGCTTATTTAATGCTATATTGATTTTTCCCATTTTAAATAAAATCTGTACGAAAAATTGTATACCAAAAGTTTTTTTCATGAAATTTTACTGACCTGCGAAATGTAGTTGCCCGCACTAAAAAATTTGTACAAAATATTTTAAAGCAATTTCACAAAAATTGTACTCAAGAAAAGCTTGTGCTAAAAACTTTGACATTTAAAGCTTAGTTTCCAGCTCTACAGGAAAATTACATGACATATTTTCATTATTTCTGTTGCTTGAAATGTGCTTTAAAAATTTTCCAAAAAATACAATTTCTTTTAGTTAACACAAATTTGTAAATAAAAAATCACAAAAAAGGGTAGCAAAAAATTCAAAAAATAAATATTTTTTCTAAAAATTTTTACGCAACGAAAAGTAAATTTTATTAAAACAATTTTACTAAAAATTTAGCAAAGAAATATTTGAGCTAAACAATTTGTTAATAAAAAATTAAACTGTACCTAACAATATCCAAATATTTATACTAACAAATTTTCCAACAAATTTTTTGATGTTTAATATAAAATAAATAAAAATCAGTTCAGGAATATCTTTACTCGCTTAATGCTGTAGTTTACGACTTAGAGATAACATGCTAAATGTTAGCCATATGTATTCTAACTACTACATCTTAAAACTTCTTCTTCATCTTTAAACTATTTTATTTTAAATTTTTGTCCAAAAAATTGGTTTACTAGAAAAATTTTAAAATTTTTTACATTACGAAAAAATAGTTCTAAAAAGTTTGTATTAAGTATAAAGTAATGAAAATTTTATCACAAAAAAATTTGTTGCTTAACAATTTTACTAAAAATTTAGCACACAAAATGCTTGTACTTAAAATTTGCACTTAATTTTTAGTAATTAAAATGGACACTCGAAAAAATCGTTTTAGAATAATTTTACTTTTAATTAAAAAATGTTCCTCCTAAAAATTTGGTAGACATATTTTTTTCATTTGCGTTTATGTACGGGCTTTATTACGAAAAAAGTTGTACTAAAAAATTCGTTTTTAATATTAATAACCAGAAATTATCTACATAAAATATCGTTCTCTACTATTTTATTAAAAATTCAGCTCAGATATGTTTATTCTAAATATTTTTGTGCCAAAAGACTTTGAGTAATTCCCCATGCATTACTCTACGAAAGGAAGCGTGCTAAAAACTTAAATTTGTTCTTCGATAAAAAAATAATGTTAAAAAAATTTTAATAAAAATTCTAGAAACCCGTTTTTTTTCTGAAAATTTGGTAATACAAAAATTGTTTCTATGTACTTAGGGCATAAAATTTATAACAAACAAATTTAGTTTCAAACCACTTTGCAAAAATTGTATCACAAAAAATGCGTGTACCGAAAAATATTTTAATTTGCGTACTAAAAAATCTTTGTACTAAAAATATTGCAGGAAACAAATTTTTTTTTAAACAATTTTACTAACAATAAAATAAAATCTCCTAAAAATGTGGTTCTCCAGGTTAAGTTTTCTCTATCGGTGAGTCTTGCGTAATAGTTCTGACCACAGCCCGACAAACGTCGCTTTTTTTGTACGACTAGGTGGTGGTTAGGGCTGGAGGCCGGAGCTGATAACTGCTGATTGATTAGATGGGGTGTAGTGTGGAATCCGTTGACTTCTCTTTTACTTAGTAGGACATGTTGACAGTACATACTGAAGCCACGACAGAAGTTCATTTGCGTGTGAGTTGCATTTAGGGCCCGATTTCCCAAACACTGGTCAAATGGCAGGTGACAGAGCAGCAGCTTTTTCTCTGCGCATAAATTCTCTACTGCTTTACCACCTCAGTTTGCCGTTAAAACAAGTTGCTGCATTGTAATACGCAAAATTTTCGTTGCATATATTAATTCAAAGTTAATTCCCATTTCATTGCCTACATTTAGGCGTTTCAGCACACTATTTTATTGGATGCCAGATATACATGTTTGTGTTATTGTAAACATGTCGTCATTGACAGCTACAAAAACGACAAGAAAATAACGCTTTCAACGCAATTGTTGACCTACAAAGCAATTATTTACAATTGAATGCACCGAAATGCAAACACACATAAGCACATAAAAGTGTCCAAGAGAGTGTGTATGATATTTTAAATGCTTTTGCATACAAATTGGTGTATTTTTGCTAGTCCACCCACAGCAACAATAACGCAGCGTTGACATAAATTCGATTTTATCGCTATTGATTTCTTGATATCGAGCCCTAAGCGCCAAAAAAACGTAAGCGACATTTTTCGCAAAATTTTCTGTTTGATGCAGAAGTGCAGCCAGATGCCCTAGAAACACTTCTGCATCGAAAAGAAAAGTTCAAAAAAAAAAATGTCGCTTACATTTTTCTGGCGGTTAGGGTTCGATATATTTTTCAGCAAAAGCTCTGATATATTTTTTGTATGGAATGCAAATTTTTAATGTGGGTGCATGTGTTTGGTGTCTGGTTTGCGAGGCGCCTCACTTGGCTCTTAGTGTTTATTGTCCGCACAATTAATTGCGACAACTTTTGTGTGACGCCTGCTTTGTTTGGCTTATGCTGTGCTGTCACTTATATGTCATGCTAGGCAGGCAGCCAGCTGATCGGTCGGCGAGTTGCTAAGCGCTGCAAAAAGTCATCTAATGCCACTAATTGCCTGCTGATTTAATAGTGTTTATTATTGACCTTAAAAGGAAAAAATTGTAGTTTTTCCTTGTAACTTTACTTTTTTGTCTCGCTTTCTTTGCTCCTACCCTCACCCAAAACCACCCGATACCTTAGCTTAACTTAACTAATCTTTTTTTCTATTTTTACTATCAAATCCACTTCGCTTGAGTGCCAGTCTCTTTTGCTATCGCATTGCTTTTACTTTTCCACTTAACTTTCTTTGTTTCAATTTCACTAAATTACAAACTACTTCAAACTACTAGTACGTGTGGTAGCTATTTTAGTTGTCTTGTCCACTCTCACCCTGCCGCTGCCGCTGCCTCTGCCACTGCTTTTTCTTCTACTTCTTGCTCACCTAAACCGCGTCGCCTTTACGTGGCGCTGCTGCTATTCGTTGCCACGCTATTTGCTCAACGCAACAAGTTTTCAATTACATTCTCCCCTTGACACCTGTATTGAAAAAGTTTTGTGCTATTTTCGTAAAACTCGGTAGCAACAAAAGTGAGTAGCAAAGAAAAAAAATTGCAGAGAAAACTACAACCAGAGTTTTAAAATGTATTTGTTGAATGTATAAGTTTTCTAAAAAAAATTTCCTTCCAGTCTTACGCGTAAGTTTTCTTAAGCCCCTTTTGTGCTTCTATTTGGTTAGCTACTTTTTTATGGTTTGCTGTCTAAAACAATTGCTTTCGTAGTGTGCAGTAACAACAAAACCCGAAAGCATATCTCAAACAAAAAAAATAGCTGTATTAAAGGCCGAAGGCAATGTAGCTCAAACATGTTTTCAAGTTCGAAAAGTAAATTAAGAAAATTGCTATTGCTTCCAGAGTGGAATTAAATACGCTAAGAATATCCACCGACTTTTTAACTGAGATGTCAAGAAGGTTAGAGAAGGATTCAAGGAATTTTCATATACACAAACATAACACTCTCTTGAGAACAATTTAAGTTATTTTATGGGGAATTTAGTAAATAAAAGTAGCCTCAAACAGCCTTTAGTTACTTAACGGAGTGAAATTCAGAAATTTCTAGAAACGCATAATGCACTTTTCAGTCCATCTTTGCCACAAACTTATAGAGCTTAGCAGATTTGAAATCATCGGAAGCAAAAACACTTACTACTTTTTTTGAACTCGTTTAGTACATTTTTGAACACCCTTGATGCACATAAGACTTGACAAACAATATTTGAGGTATCAATAAAAGGATATCAAAGAATTTTTGGTTCTCTTCGGTAAGCACATTCCATATAATTTAGAAATTTTTAAAACTAACTTTAGCTAATCGAAAGAAGATATTTTTTCCTACATTCATTGCACACCGCATTTGTAGAACACTTTAAAGAATTTTCACAAAAATTTTAGTAAAATTTTAGTACGCTTTTAGAAAATGTTTTCAAATAGTGAATTAAACCGCTAGAAGGAAAATTTTCAGCGCATATAAAGTTCACTTTTCTAATACGATTTTATAACTCTTGTGGTATTTTTAAGAACAGATTTAAGTTCACCGCTAGAAGGAACTTGGTAAATTTGAAGTATACTTTCAGTATATTTTCCCAAAAATTTTAGTACTATTTTAAAACGCTTAAGGTAAATTTTTAAAACTGTTTTTAATTTACCCCTTGAAGTAAATTAGTGAACTTTAAGTATTTTAAAGTATCCTTTTAGTAAATTTTTTCAAACAGTTTTTAATTCACCGCTATAAGGAAATTCGTAAATTTTTATAATATATAAATTTCACTTTTTAGTACAATTTTTAATCATTTTTTAGCTTACTGCATTTTAATTTATTTTCACAAAAAATATAGTACCATGTAGAACCCTTTAGCGTATTTTTAAATAAATTGTTATTTTACCGCTACAAGTGAGTCCGTGAATTTTTAGTACATTGAAGTAAACGTTTAGTAAATTTTATATTATTTTTGGTAAGCATTTTTAATGTAAAAATTTGGTACAGTTTTTAATTGTTTTACCCCTAATTCTCACTGTAGTGAGAAAATACGAACATTCCTATTTTTTTTTTGCTCAAAGCGAAGTAATGTAGATATTTTTAAGTATATATTTTTCTAATTGTAAAGAACGGCTTTCGTAGATTTTGTTGGACATTTTGGCGTATTTTTAGAACACTTTTAAAACATTTACAGTACAATGCTCTAAAAATATGCCAAAGATATTTTAAAAATGTACTGAGCACTTATCACCTTTTTAACTAAAATTTAAAAACATCTTTGACATATTTTTAGTAAAAATTGTATTACATTTTTTAACTTTTTTAATACATTTTAAAACTTTTTTTAGCTTGTGCTATAAGCAAAAATTAGTACGAAATTTGACTGCGAATATAATATCGGCATTTTAGTAAACATTTTTATATTTTAGCACATTTTTAGCATTGATTTATATGACCAGCTCAAATTCATAAATTATATTATTCTCACTCAAAAAGAAAACTTAGTACATTTTCAAAACTTTTGAACAGTTAAAAAAAATTTCAATAAATTTTGCAAATATCTTTTTAAAACACTTTTGGAGCGGTTTCAATTTCAACCATTTTAAAAAATTTTAAGCGGCGCGCATTGTATCTGTATGTATTTATAAGAGTTTTTATTAGCGGCACTCCAAAAAAAATTTACTTTCTTAAGTCTTTGTTTCTCAAAAAAAAAACCGTATTTCAGTACGCTATTAAGCGTTTGTTGTAAGGGTAAACTTATTTTATCAAAGTGAAGAAAGCATTAAGCAAATTTTTTCTTAATTATTGGCTTACACAGCAGAAGAGGTTATTAAATCTTTTTGATTAACTTAACTTTTCTTAGAACTAACTTTTTAGTACTTCGAAATTTTAAATATTTAAATTTTAATATTTGCTTTTTAGCATAAAAATTTTAATAGTTTTTTTTTTCTTTTTTGTAACCAAATGCTTCTTGATTATAGTAAGCAAAATTTAAATTCGCAAAATTTAATAAAATATTTTAATTCAAAGTTATATACATATTCTATTTCCTTTGACTGTACTTCTACCTAGTTTTGAGCATAAAGTTCTTCATCGGCTCATAGATATTTGTTGAAAATATTCCTTAAAGTACATACCTCACCGATATCAATTACACTTTCGCTATCACGAGTTAAAATACTGAAAAGATTCTTGGCTGCTTCTCAAACAAACAAATAGCTCACACCAAATTGGAAACGTATCGCATACTCATAAATTGTTGAGTTAATTTCCCTAAAAGTATTCATAACTCAGCGTTCAATGAACTCTTAACAGCCAGTTCCGAGCTTTCTGCTAAAACATTTTCATACATTGGCGCCATGTAAAATAGCAACAAGAAATATATAAGAGAGCAAAAACGCTTTAACAATTGCCCGTTTACATATCACTTATACACACATACATATGTATGTATGTACACATGAAAATTATGTCATATCATACATTTATTTGCTACGCGACAACTTTATGAAGCATAAATTTCCAAATGATAAAAAACATGAGGCAAAACATGAAATGCTCGTAAATAAATAAATAAATCGCATTGCTGATATGTTGGCCAGGAAAATCGTAAAAGATAAAAAAAGAAGAAGGGGAAATAAGCTATTTATTACGTACGCATATCATAACAAATAATTGTACATGTGGCTGTATGCACATATACAGATAGTACTATATTTGCAAACCCAATTGCGGCAAAGAAAAAAAAAATAATAATCAGATTGAAATGTTAAAAAAGGGCAATGACACCAAGCGAAGAGTGAGGTGTGTAGGTGGCGATATCTGAAAAAGCGAAAATGCAAAAGAGGCTAAATTTCCTAATATAAGCACACTTTGGTGTCAACTCAAATCTACTCGTATGTATGCAAGCAGCTGATGTGTTTATGGTGGTTTGTAGCTCTTTTAGCGTTTGTTGCTGTGCTTGCGGTTGTTTTGCTCGCTGCAGGTGCTTGACATTTTCTGGTTTGATTTCATTAGCTGCTTTAGGGAGTTGTTGGCTTTTTGATGGCATACCATTTAAAGTCTTACCACCTTCCTTGTTGTTGTTGAGGTTTTGATAGCTCAATGATTCATTAAGGTGGCTGATAAGTGAGAAAAGAGCTGAGAAAAGAGCATAATTAAGCTTGAGTGTTAAAGTTATTACGTTTAGTAAACTTTAAAAGAGCCTTAGAGATACTACACAAATATAAGGTGTTCCAAATATTAAAATTGGTACTCATTTTTAATAGTTACTCAAGTTGTTAGTACTAAAAATTGCGAATCTACAGAAAATTGTATCAAATCAAATTTTCGTTTAATAGTTTTTGCTATATGGAATACTTTTGCTTTCATTTAGTACAAA
>NW_016169174.1:0-11148 GCF_001687245.7 Rhagoletis zephyria
TGATTTTGTTAGCTACTTCATTTTCACAATTTACGTGATGCATATTTTACGTTATTTTTTTCTACTCCTTAAATATATCACTAACTTTCTAACGTCACTTTTCTACTGTCCATAAGATAACAAAATTACCTAAAAAAATTGTCATACGTTAATCTACAAGCTTTTCCTTTTTCATTCTTCCTACTTTTATTTTCCGTCCGCATCGTCTCTTCCGTCATATCCTCTGATGTTATTTCTATTGTCTCAATTTTCTTTGTGTTGTCTAACTTTGCTTGTTAATTTGTTTCTTTTATAATTTCCGTGCTGTCGTTTATTATGCAAACAGAGATATGTATGTACTTATATATACATTATTTTTGTTTTAACTGTCCTAAACGGAGTGAATGGATATACATATACACACAGAGATATGTACATACATATATCCTCACATTCCTTTCACTTTTTTCTCTGTTTCTGCGCGGAAGAGTTATATTATGCAACTTTGTCTATGCAAGCAACTTTCACTGCTGCTTGCTACTTGTCTACAACTAGCTCTACGTACATAGCAAGTCAATGAGCCTAAAGCAATTTGCGAGTTGACAGTTTATGGAAATCAAATGAGCATAAATTAGGTTAGCATGACATTAGCCCAATATTAAATTGTGGATGGTTTCTACTTAAGGATGGCACTTTGAATTCGAAACAAAAAGTACCATATGACCGTTAGTTCAAGTTTAAAAAAGTCGCGTGGCCTTAGTTCGATTTTAGTGACCGCAANGTAGAAGTTTAGCCTGCTACAGTACAGTCCCTACTTGTGCCAGAGTAACGTGGATCTCTCGACGAATCTGAAGTTTCTGCTCTGCAGCAAGTAGCGGGTGAACTCCGATGACGGCATTTTCAGGGCGAGAATAAGTGAAGGCAGTGCTTATGTGAAAATCGTTTCTTGCCGGTACAGCCTTGGGTCCAGTGGTTGTAGTATGCAGTCCTGCATCTCTTCATTTATTTCATTCCGATGCCATATGACGTGCCTAAGAGGAGCTTCTGCTTCCAACATGTACCAGTTCAGGTATTCACACCTGGGCCTCACTATGTTGCTGTCCGCAGTACTGTGTTGTCGCATGTCTGCAGTTCGTCCACTGATTCCTACTAGTCCCCAGACAGGGTCTGCATAGTGACGAAAAAACGACCTTGATCGCAGAGCAGTATTTTGCAAAGCATCGAACAATCGTAAGCGTATGTATAAAATTCTATAGCAGATAATTTGCAGCTTACAGTTTACACATGTTATCTGGACGTTGTGGTCAGGTGACACGTGAAGCTCGAGAATACCATGGACTGAATTAATGAGTGTTATGGTGCCTTGGTGAAATAGTCTATTCTCGCTTGACCTATTCTCTTCGAGCCTGTTTTTGTTGTTGTTGTAGCAGCATACAAGTTCCCCAAAGAGTTTTTGAGTGACAGTCCTCGGCCAAATATAAATCTAGATCGTTCCGGCTACGTAGACCCGACTGTCATGGGAACGTCTCTTTGAGCGCACTGGAGTCCGCTGTAAATGAATTAGAGTACCTTTGTTTGCCTTCCAGAACTGCACGCATTTCGGAGGACGGCCGAAAAGTGGTTTTGCCTGCCTGGTTATTGTGATTTCCCCTGTTAGCGTTGCTACCTTGTCACATCGCGTGTGGTGCGCAGTCAAATGCAACTCCTAAAGTGGCACCATCCTTGTGAGACTTAAGTCCATCCATCCATTGCATGCGTTGTACCCTACTGAAGTGGAATTCGGATGGACACCTCTCTAGCCCGAAACAAGCCTGCTTCCCCAGGTACGAACAACGTGTTCCGGGGTTCGCTGAACTAAACAAGGTAAAATCCCCAAAACTGCAACTCTTTGTCGAGTAAGACCAGAGGTATTCAAATACGCAGAACTGGCTGTCGTGCAAATATACATATGTATGTCTACATCGAATTAAAATACATCGGCTCTGCTGGCTTAGTCATGTTGTACGCATGGATGCAAATTATCCTACCATGAAAATATTCAACACAACCAGTAGAGGAGCGGTAAGACCGGTTGCCCGATGTTGAAGTAAAAATGGTCAATACATTCCTCATAGTACACGGTAGGGCTTAACTAGCCCTAAATTGCCAGACCAGGGGATCGATGATAACATCAATGCTTTTCCATTTCAACGATAGGGTTATGGGTTTACAGTAACTGTCACTTCCAACTGCCACCTGTGGCTGTCCTCAAGGTGAAATTTTATCGCCCTACTTTGGAAACTGGTTATTAACGAACATCTGTAAAAGCTAAATGGTAATGGATTTAACGCATATGGTGATTCCGATGACCTAGTCATCTATCTTGTTGGCTGCATGAGGATATTTGACTTGTAATACTGAAAAGAGATTGTCAGTAAGCCCACGAAGTCCACCATTATCTCATTTACCAAAAGAAGGAAAGTCAACTTGACAAGTGCCACCCTGGCAGGGGCAGAATTTGCGTTCTCAGAACAGGCAAAGTATCTAGGAGTAATTATGGACAAAAGACTCAATTGGAACTCCCATCTTTTGGATGTTGCTAAAAAGGCTAAAAGGGCGTTTTAAGTCAGTCAGAGACTTCCTGTTAAGACTTGGGGAATATCGCCGTATTGGATGCCCTTGGGGTCATTGCAGGTATTCCTCCCCTGTCTATTCTGATTGAAAAGAAAGTTGGTGCGCCCCACTATAGGCATAAAAAGTGTAGATCTTCGGGTTAATTTTGAACCATTTCTGCATGCTCTCAAGCTCACAGACATCATGCTACCGAAATTATCGTTATACAAGCCCTACAAAGTCAGAATTCCTGTGCAAAAATAATATCGCTGGTAGACGAGAGTTCCCAAGTATGGTACACCGAAGGATCGAATATGGACGACGCGACTATGGTGCAGGCGCATCTGCTTGAATCAAGCTTACAGGAAAGTCTTCAATTCAATTCAATTCAATTTTTAAGTCCCGAACCCACCCATCCCGACATTTTTCAGAATTGTACCGCGAGTCCGGTCGGTCCCAAAGTCTATAACTAAGACTAATTCACATGTCTTAAATTATTTTTAAATAATAAAAAAGTCAATGAAAGAAATATCTTCTTCAATATTTTTTTTGCTTTGTTGTTCGCTGTCGTCTCAATAAAATATAAAAAAGTGCTTATTTCATAGAACGTTTTAAGGAAAATTTTCTGAATTTTTGGAGAATGCAAGTTTTATCGGTATTGTCGGAAAAGGATTTTGGTCCCGCCCCGTCCGCAAAATTTTTAAAGACCTTCCCGATACCGCCCGTCCCAGCCATATTAAAATCAGACCCGTGGGTCCCGCGGGTACCGATATCCCGCGCGCATCTCTAGTCCCGAGACATGATGGGTTTGAAAGCAACGAACGGACTAACTGTCTCGCAAAAAATGGAGCCCAAATGGATTTCCATGATAGAGGATACTTAGGAGCTGGAAAAAATATCAGACTACTCCACACTGGTCAAAGGGTGTGAGAAAATCAAGGATATTAATAACTGCCTCCTGGGGGAATTTCTAAATACTCCTTGAGCATTGCAGGTAGGGTCTTAGAACTCTTACACGCTACCAGACATGGCACTGCAAGTTAGGGTATCTACAGAAGTTGGGACAAACTGCTGGTTTGATGTGCTGGTGGAGGAAGCCACAGCTCACGCGCCATGAATAGCCGACTGATGCACTTTGGGGAACCAAATATCTTCACCATAAAAAATTTGAAACATGGCACCCTCCAAAGTGCTTACCTTCTTTAATAGCCTAATGTTGGAGTGATTACAATGATGGTTTAGCANTGAACCAAATATCTTCACCATAAAAAATTTGAAACATGGCACCCTCCAAAGTGCGTACCTTCTTTAATAGCCTAATGTTGGAGTGATTACAATGATGGTTTAGCACAACAGATCTTTTTTTAGGTGGCAGTGCGAGTAAACCCGACGCAATAAAAATAGCACCCTTCAATCACACTACTGGGATAAGGACCTCCGCTCAGCATGGTTTTGTAAATTTTCAAAATATATGTATGAATATTTACATGCATACCACTGACAACTGGTTGGACAAAGTGAAGTCTTTGTGTTCTTCCGTTGATGATGTCCATAAAACGTTCAACGTTTTGTCNTCCTCCGCTCAGCATGGTTTTGTAAATTTTCAAAATATATGTATGAATATTTACATGCATACCACTGACAACTGGTTGGACAAAGTGAATTCTTTGTGTTCTTCCGTTGATGATGTCCATAAAACGTTCAACGTTTTGTCAACAACTTAATGTTAAGTGAAAACATAATAAAAACACACACAGAATTGTGAAAATTGGCACAAACGGAAATGTAATGCCATCCAAGCCGTCGTCCAGACAGAAAGCGGATGGGTGATGCATTTGTGAGCATATGCATGTGTGTGTGTAGATACTTTACAAGCGCTGCATATTATTGTCGCCAACATCATTATCGTCATTACGGCATATAACGAATGGCCATTGAGTTTTCGAGTGGCAAACGAGCAGGCCAGCAGACAAGTAAGCAAACTAACTTCCTAACTGAACGAACCCAATGACCATGCATGAAAAAGCAAGCTGTGCACACAGCTCTCAGCTACCGATAAACCGCAGTGTACCAGCCAAATACCTCGGTGCGCAGTGCGAAATGCGGCCTGGGCAAAGACCCCAATTCACGGCTTGACTACGGCAAGGATAATGGCTGAAAGTTACTCTGTGTGTGTGTCGGTATTTCGCGCCGCTTGGTTTATGCTTCCGCCATTTTCCGGTCATAATGTGTCTCCGTAAAACAATCCTTTAAGCCTCGTACACATTTATTTTTCAGCCCATCAACAACTCTATCAACGCCCCCCTCTCCATCACTAGTACGACAGGTGTAAGTACATTTCAGTTGGAAATTTTGCGCTCACTTTCATCGCGCATTTGCAGGTTACTGCGCGCTGTGAGTGTGTGGGTCGTAGTGCACACGTGTGCCATTGCCAACGCCACATCCGCCACATTCAAGTTGCATTCTGCACCACCTGGATTAGCCGCGATCCGCATTGGTCATGTGTGCGCCCAGCGTAATGTGTCGTCGCGGCAGTTGGCTATCGTCCTTGTCGCTAATGTCGCAGTGTTGCTTTGCAATGCGCCGCGTATGCGCCGCGTATGCGTTCAACATTTTGACTGAGTGACACAAATTTTTCGGTACGGCACGAAACGGCACGTCTCTGTTGTGCCACCGTGAAGTGAGGTGGTAACGCGCCGGAAATCAGTCAGAAATATCGCAGCACGCGAACCTTGCTATTTTTCGGGAAAAGTGGTGTATATTTCCACCTACATACATACATACATATGTACTTGGAGCTTGCTCTAGCACCACATCCTGTTCTGTTTTTTTTTTTGCTTGTGCGTGTGTAAATCGCAAGTGTTTGTTGAATGTAAGGAAAAAGTTTCGTCTTATCCGCCATCTTGCAGCTGCTACAAACAACTACAGTTGCAGCTTCAGTTGTTCAGACGCATTTCATTTTAATATCGCCCGTACATGAAAAAACTCAAACTTTTTTAATAACAGTGTGTTAGCGAAATTCGTAAGCTAAACTTGGCTCATAAAGAATTTTATGAAGAAATAAAATATTGCTGGTGCAAGTGGAAGTCGCAGTGTGTGTTTTGGTGAAGAAAAGTGCCTAGTGACTTTTTGATAACAAAAAGTTTCACAAATTCATGGCCGTTAAGGTTGTATGTGTGTAGATTTCAAATTTCAAATTTCAAAAATGCAAAATTTTGACAATAGACCAACTGATTTTGAAATAACTGAAAATATGCAATAAGAAAAGACAGAAAGAATGAAATTAAACATACATACATATATTTATTGACTTATAGTTTTGTAGTCCAATCCTAGTCCAGTGTGTTGCGAAAACGAAATAACGAGGGTGGTCATCGACAGGTTAAAAACACTGGTGAAATAGTCTACTGCCGCTGGTGCCATAATTTTTAAGTTCAATTGAGTATATTGAAGCACCTCTTTTTATATCTTAAGCCAACCCCTAAAGGCCAATTCCGGCAACTGTCGTTCAACTCACCACAGTCTTATGAAAGACAATTATCAATTCTGGACACTTACTTCAAAAGCTTTTTACTTTCTTTCAACAGACTAATTGAAAGATCTGCTAACGAGGAGGTCTTCTTTTTAAACCAATAGAAACTAATAAATAAAAAAAAAATTAAATTAAAACAAAAAAATAAATAAAATGAAAATATAGCAATAACGAATAAAAATATTTATATATACATTTTTTTTTTCTTTTTAAAACAATCAAATCTAAAAATAAATTAGAAGAACACAATTATATCAAATAGAAGAAAATAGTACTTAAACAAAAAAATCAAAAGAAATAATTTATAGTAAACAAATAGTTCTTAAAACAAAACCTAAATATTAAAAGAAAATTTAATTAAAACAAGACAAAACAAAAATTAAATGAGATCTTAAAGTTAAATGATATAAAAAAAATAGATTTTTCTTTTAAAACAATAAAATCTAAATTTTAAAAAAGTGTAATTAACAAAAGAAAAACAAAATAAATAAAAATGTTTAAATGAGGCTTAAAATCTACATTTCTTTTCAACAAGAAAATCTAAAAATTCGAAGAAAATTAAAGCAAAAAAAATCAAAAATTAAAAAAAAGAAAAAATAAAATAAAATAAAAAAATCGTCTGTTTAAACAAATAACACCCAAAAATTAGAAGCAAATTAAATTAAGAATGAAAAAAATTAGTTAAAAAAAGAAAAAAATACATAAAGTAGGTATCTAAAAATTAAATTATATTTAAAAGAATAAATATGCTTCAGTTTACAAGAATAACAGCTCAAAGTTTAAAGAAAGTTAAATTTAGAAAGAAAAAAATTCAGTTAGAAAAATACATAAAATAAGTTTCTGAAGATTAAACTAAATTTAAAAAAAATCTCCTTTTAAAAAAATTACATCTAGAAATTAAAAGAAAATTTTATTAGGAATGAAAAAAATTCAATTAAGAAATAAAAATACATGCAATAAATTTCTAAAAATTAAATGAAATTAGAAAATATATATTTTTCTTTTTTAAAACAATTAAATCTAACAATTAAAATAAAACTAAATTAAAAAAAGACAAAATTTTTATTTAAAAAAAAAGAAAAAAATTCATTGCCCGAGGACTCGAACTCGGGTCTCTCCAATCGCACGCCTGTGCTTTGTTCACTCGGCCATTGTAACTGTTGGAGCAACGCGAGGTAAAAGTTATGCAAGTGTTTTCGCTCAAAATAGATCTTCACGACGAGTGGTGGATGAGAGCGCTTTTTTCTGAGACTTTTGTGCTAGAATAACAACAGTCTTTCGAACTACCTTGCCATCTCTCTTTCATTTGTCTTAAGACTTTTTACTACCTTAGCCAGAATTGCCTTGGTAAATCGTAGTTCCGAACTCATCATACATAAGTGAGGAATTTCATCCAAGTTATTTTTCATAGGGTTGTAAACCTGGCCACAATGGAATTCTGCGGTATTATGATTTTACGAACGATTTTTCAAAAAAAAAGACGCCAGCTTGCATGCGCACCTACCGATGAATAGGCGTTGCATACCCTGGCGAGCCTTAAATCGTACATGTCTGCTCGAAATACATATTCTTGGGTAGACAATCTGCATATTAACTCACAACTTGATGAACTAAGGTAACTTGGGTTCTGATAGAGAAAACAAAAGTATTAAAAGAGATGAGTTCTCTTACCGAAATACAAGGCAGAAAGAGATATGAAATATTTAGCGGTACATGTGTTCTCCGGACAACGTAAACTTGCCGTAAGGACTATCGCATATAAAAATTGTTTCAAAGTTCAATGAGAAAACATTCTTAGTTCGATAATATTATTTAAGTTTAACAAGCCACTATAGATCTTTGTATAATGAACAAAAACTAAGGAGTCTTTAGTTCGCAAATATCGCACAACTCTCCTTACGTTTTTTTTTTTCAATGGAAATGAATATCAAATCGCGCATGAGCGCCCTGACACACATCGATTCAGTCATGCGCAATGCCAAAAAAATTTCATTCGCATACTGCTTTTTATTATATGAAATATATAGTAATAAAATTCACTCAACCATTGCGACAGCCTTACCACGAGCTGATATTGAGTAAGAAAATATAAGCAGCCGATGGAAAAATGAGAAAACGCCCGCAATAAATTATTAAAATTAATGCAAACCGCAAATAAAAGAAGTGGCAATAAATCAAATTGTGCAAACGACCATATGTACAAGTCGCACAAGTGAAGAAAAATTTAATAAAAATTGTAAAATATATGTATGTATATCCATTAGCGTAAGTACTTAATATATAAGTGCATACTTATTTAGGTGCGCGGAATATTCTCACACACGAGCAGTGAAATAATAAAATTACGTATTCCAATTAAAGTGCTTTGACTGTTGAATGTGATGGAGTACTAAATAAATAAATAATTGTGAAAAAATATATTATTTCATAAAACTGCGCTACTAGCGTTGAGTGCGCCAGAGCAAAAGTCAAGCGGAAGCAATTCGCATGCTTTGTGGCAACAACGCGGCACTACACAAGTAACCAAAACCGCAGTGGAGTGTGGAAGTAAAAAAAAAAAATTATATATATATTTACTTTATGTCTTAACCGAAAACGCGAATATTTTGAAATTTACACCAGCACTGTTTCCATTTTACGGGTATGGCATTTCATGAGAAACCATCTTTGCGTGATTATTGGGCCAAGGAGGCCGCATTGAATGCCTTTCTTCAGGCAGCAGGCGTAAGTGTCAATGACTTTTATGGAATGTTTACTTGAGTTATTCATTATATAGAAACATGATTTCCATTCCACACACATCAATGATTTCTGAGCATTTATTTATATACATATATTTTACCAAAAAAGGATATGAGCCACCTCAATCAGTCATAACCTGGTACGGATTGCAAAAGCTACAAATCTCTGAATCAAATTCGTAAATAGAGCTCGCATTTTTATCCCAAAAAATAAGCTCAAAAATATATACATATTTTTAGTCTGGTGGTGTATATTTTAGGCATAAAAATCCGAGATCTTTTTATAACGGCCAAAATTTTTTTAACTAAATATCAGATGTGCCTTAAATTATAAAACGCCTCAAAAAAAGCATTACCCATACCTCGCGCTTAGAATTTCATATTTCACTACTTCGACTTTCATATTCATCAAGATCGAATTTAATGTAGCATTTCAAAGAACTCTGCTTAACGTTCTTTGGTATTCAACTTCAATCAATATTATACATTTGGTAGATGGAAACTCTATTTTGAATATTTTAACAAATATAATATTATAATAAATAATAGTTTAAAAAAAAAATTATACAGATATTATTTTAACACGTATATTCTTATAACATTTAATTCGATATAGTAGACTAGACAGGTGGCAACCCTATTCAAAAAAGCTGAGTAGAACTTTTATGCAATCCTTGCGTAAAGTAAATTTTTCTTCGGTTAGGTACTCAATTATTTTCTTTCGGGTGGCAACACTATTCCAAAAATTTGATAAATTGTGGAGGGTCACCTGTAACAACTTGCTTGTAATAGTGAAAAATAAATATTTGAAATAATTAATTTTAATTTTTAATTTTTTTCTTCTCTATAATTGTTTTAACCGACTTCAAAAAAGGAAAAGGTTATCAATTCGTCGGAATATAGTTTTTTTTTTATGTATCTCGGTATGTTACCGCATAACTTTGGACCACGTTAACGTTAACGTTAATTCAAAAGTGGTCCGATACTAATTTGGTTTAGGTCCGATCATTGAATCTTGAAGAAATTAACGATAATCTTAAATATATATATAGGAATTGAAGTAAGTTTTAATTTTTGGTTAGAAATTACTTGATTTGCATGCATTTCTTAATTTTTTATGTGTAGCAACCCTTTGAGAGATATACTTCCACTTAATTTTTTTACTGAGAAATTTACTTTTACTAGTGAACCCGCATTGTGGAAAAACGCCCGTATTTTCCTATTTCAAATAATTTGCGTTTAAGTTAAATAAATTCGACTTTTTAAACAGATGGCAACCCTCTTCAAAAGTAGATTCAAGCTAAAACCTTTTTAAATATCCTTTGTCTGACATTGTGATACGTATTTTAATCAACTAATGAATGAAGTTGGGTTATATTTTTTGAACATGTGGCAACGCTCTAAATATAGTTCAGAAATAAAGTCTTTTCAACACCATTCTGATTAATACCAATATTTGTTTAAGAAAGTTCTGAAACAAAGTTTGTAAAAATGTTTCACATCGCAGCATTAATATCATTTCTTTACCAATTTTCTTCTGGATTTTCATTAAAAAAATCGAAGTATGCACAGTGCAATTTAATTTAGAAAATTCGGCAAAAAATCGGAAAGTGAAATAATAATGCTTTAGAAATTTTTAAAGATTTCTCTCTTATTCAGATTACTCCAAAACATGGTTTGCAGGGTTTGCATTAACCTTCGCTAACATTTCTACAAAAATAATTTCAATAAAAATTATTACTTACTTATGTATGTACAAATGTATATATATATGAAAAATAATGCTCACGCATTTACACATTTAATTTTATAGCCGTCATCTACCACAGGAAGGAGAGCAATTGGCATAAATATATGCGCACTAATTAACCTAACTAATTAACCTTCTATAAATACATATGTACTGCAAATCAACGCGTTACGCATTTTACGCGCTAACACAAATTTTGCAATCTGTGGAGCCAGTCGCTGCATGACCCTTCTGCTTAAGGTCATCACAGATCTAGAAAGCATAAAAAATAAAATATTTCAATATGGCATGCATTGTGACAATAAAAGTCAAACCAACACTTTTTTATTACTTCCCAAAGTATATTTACGTGGGTTTATTTCATACGAATGCAATTAGCAGTGGTATGGATGTGTACTGTGACCTCAATTTAACGCACATTAATTTTTAAATCATTTTTATGATTACTAATAACATTTTATTAATTATTCGTATGTAATTAAGAAATGAAGTCAGTCGGCTAGCATGCGTTTGCTTTTCTTGATGGGATTTCAAAAAAAAAAAAAAAAAAAAAA
>NW_016169174.1:11273-17884 GCF_001687245.7 Rhagoletis zephyria
TAACAGGGCAGATAAATTGTTCCTCACTTTAAAGTGTTTTCGTTTTCTTACCTTGCCGGTAAAAATTAATTTGTTTTTCCGTATAGTGAAACTTCACTAGATTTCCGGGAGTGAAACTTCACTACATTCGTCATAAAATTTCAAAGGTTGCCAATGCAACGTAAGCAAATATAGAGCAAGAGCAACTTTTAGCAAAAACCAAAACCTTGGTTGAAATATCTAATATATCTGACTCATGAACCAAAACCAAACCAAAATTTAAAGTTGGGTACAAATTTTAAAGGTTGCATCGGGTGAGCAACAGTTTATCGATTCGAGAAATTAATGCGCTGATGAGAAAACGAAAACTCGTATATCGAGACGATAAAGTGGCCGGTAAACTAAAGGTTAGATAAGAAAACGGCCCTTATTAGAGTGCTTTGGCCACAATTATTAAAGTTGTTGTTGTTGTAGCAACGTTACACATACAGATGTCGGCGGAGTTTTCAAAACTTATCATAACGAAAGTCCCAGAAAAATGTCGTTTCACCCCGGGAGTCTTAGGTCAGAAGCAGACTTAGCATACCTTTCACTTAAATTTATTTGAACAAATTGAAACTGTTCGGAATTCTGCTGTTTTCAGAACGAAACTGTGGCAGAGTTACTCGCACTCCCCATGGCTGATCTACCCCTTCGCACGCAAGCTGTCGCGACGAACTCCTACACAGGATGATTTTCATACATAAAGGCCTGTATGCAGCTCTAAAGAAATGCAAAAACTCCATATAAAATGACGTACAAGAAATGGCTAAGAAATTTTCTTGAGTCAAATTTCCTTAAGGCAGTACGCAGTTCTTAAGAAATTTACTACGCTTTCTACTACGGTTTTCTAAAGTTTTTTGTGAAAAACGAGCACAAGGCAACCCACGCTTGCAACAGAAATATATGCCCGTTCCATTATTTCTTGAGGAAAGAGTGAGGCAACAGGCTATGAGGTATCAAAAATGTCAAAACTTCTTGGACACACACGCGAAATAATGGCAATTTTTTCTTGACCGTTTTCTTGAGAGCTGCATACAGGGCTTAAGTGTTCAAATCGCAGATGTAAGGAAAAGCCAAGTAAAAGCGGCAACATTGTTATTTTCAGCGTCGCGGTTTATATTTAAAAAAAAAAACGGGTTTTCTTATTGGTGGGCGCAGATTGAACAAATTTTGAAAACTTAAACAAAAAATTCACAATACGGAAAAAAATAAAAAAAAAAGGCTTTAGTCAGTGTTGCCACAAATCGACTGATTTTCTAATCAATTAGGTAATTTGATTAAATTCAATCGAATTACAGTTAATCATGATTTAATTTAATCCGATTAATTAATCGTAACCGTGATTATAAAAATTAATTTTTAATCATTAACTCTGAATTTGATTTAGTAGCTTTGGTGATTAAAAAATGTATGCTGCAATTTTTTTTTTGCACACAAGGTCAGTTAATCGGGTATGGCTAAGTCGGTTTTTCTCATCATTCTAAGCAATTTGGTGAGCATTTTGATTGTGGTCTATTACCAACAGACGTTTTGCAAACTAGGTTTTAATATCTCTCTCCACATGTGCGATGGGTTGTAAAACTTCCCAGTTTATGTTTTGTTTATTCATCTTATGCTTCATATTCATAGTATAGTTAGTATATGTTACACAAATTAGAATTATAGTTTGCTTATTTATTATGTGTTTTTTATAATCGTATATCTATATATTAATACGCTAACATAAATTTTGTCTCCGTTCGTTTGGCGATTCTACCGAACCGATTTGAAAACCAAGAACACCGTTGGAAAGGCATTTTTCCGTAGATGAGCATAGTTTTTATGGTTTTACCATTGGTTGAAAATTACGGCCAAAACCGTCGTTTAAACATTTTCGAATTGTATATAGATTTTGCCGCAACATGTTCAATTTGACATGTTTCGCCTGTTGTTTCACTACACATTTGAAATTATGCTTTGAAATAAAAATAAATATGAAGATGAAGAAATAAATGATAACGATGAAGTCAAAAAAAAAGAAGCCAGAAGTAAAGATAAAGACGAAAATGGAGACAATGACAGAATTGAGAATTAAGAATTAGGGTAACTGAAAGGGAAAGAACATTTCTTGAATTTATGAAGTGAAACTTCTTTAGCGGCAGTTGGTAGGTTGGGAGGAAATTGTCAAATTCAAGGGGAATAATGCACATGGAAGTAGTTCTCAGCAGTTTAGTGGTTTGAGAATAAAAACAAACACAAAGATGCCTAGAGGTACAGGCAAAATCGAAGATCATAATAAATTTAAATACTTTAAGGTAAAGGTGAAGAGGAATATGCAAAAATAAAGATAAATATGAAGAAAAGGATGAGGATGAAGATCGATATTGTTATCGATATAAAACTCGATATTTTTATCGATATAATAATCGATATTGCTATCGATAAAATAATCGATATTGTTATCGATACTGTTATTGATTAAATAACCGCTATTGTAATCGATATAATAATCAATATAATAATCTACATTATTATCGATACAATAATGGATATTGTTATCAGTATAATAATCGATGAAATAATTAATTTTGTTATCGATTTAGGCATTTATATCGTTATCGATATGTACAATAATCGATACTGATGATTGTTATATTTATCGATGAATTAATCGATTTTTCAATCGTTGTATTTTTCTATATGTTTATGGATATTGTTATCGGTATTTTTATCGACACAGTTATCAACGGTATAATAATCGGAACATGGAATATGATCACATTAAATGACATCACATCACATTTTATCATATGATATGAAGAGACATCACATGATATTACATCACATAATATGATATCACATCACACGATATCACGTGACATGACATTATATGATATGACATCACATTATATGGCATGACATCACATGACTTGACATCACATGATATGGCATCGTATGACATGACATGGAATTAAATGACGTGGCATCACATGATATGACATCATAAGATATGACATCATATGACATGACATCAGAGCATATGACAACACATAACATGACATCCTATCACATCACATAAAATCACGTCACATCTTATCACGTCATCGCACCTCATCTCATCTACGTGAGTAGAAAAAGAAAAGGATATAAGCAAAGATGTGAAAGATAAAAACAAAGATGAAGACCAAGGTAAAGTTACCGATTTAAAAACCAAAAACACCGTTGGAAACGTAATCTTCTGTATATGAGGAGAGTTTTTATAGTTTCGAAATTGGTTGAAAATCGTCGTTTAAAAATTTCCATATTTGTGTATGGTTGTTTTTGGAACCTGCTCAATTTAAACTGTTTCGCATTTTATTTTACTTCGTATTTGAAATTAAGCTTTGAAATAAAGATAAATATGAAGATGAAGAAACAAGTGATAACGATGGAGAAAAAAAAAGACAAAAGTGAAGATAAAGAAAAATGGAGACAATGAGAAATACATAAGAATTAGGTTAAAAGAGTTGAAATTTTCCGATAGGAATCGAAATAAAATCAGCCATAAAGGTTATTGAAATTTATCGAATCATCGAAGTTTATAATTATCGATATTTATCCATGCTTATCGTATCGAATTATTCAAACTGATCAATGTTTACTGAGTTGTCGAAATTTATAGACACAGTTGTCCAAAATTACGGATAGTTATCGAGCTATAAAAACATGTGGGATTAACGAAATTTGTCAAGTTAAAGAAATGTATCAAGTTATCGATATTTATTGAATTATCATTATTTATAGACTTAACGAAATTTATCGAGGTGTCGTAATGCATGGAGTTCTTTCAACTTACAGAGTTATCGATAGTTATTGATCTACTGAAATTGAATGGTTCAACAAAGCGAAGTTTATGGAATTTTCAAAATATATCGATTTATCGGAATTTCAAGGTTATATAAACTTATCGATTTATCACTGCTTATCGAATTTAATCGTCTTAACAGAGTGTAACGAGTTATCAAAATGTTTAGATAGTTTTCGAAAAATGTGGAGATGTCAAAAGTAAAAATTTATTAAGGGATCCAAAGTTTTTACATTTTTTAGTTATCGAAATTGGTCGAGTTAACGAATTTTGTTGAGTTATCGAATTTTAGTGTTCTTGAAATTCATCGATCTATCGATATGTATCAAATCATTGAAATTTATCGATAAACTTGAATGTATCGGGTCAATTCCAAGTCCAGCCGAAATCCTCCAAAGACCCTCTCAGAAAAAAAAATTAGTTACGTTTTAGCAGAAGATTTTCCGGTTAGTTAGTTTGTACCGTATAAGTATCGCTACGTGTAAAGTTAGAAAACCTCTCCAAGGCTTCTAAAACTAGAAAAACTGTCGAATTTCGACAGTAACTGGCACTCTAGTATATATAACACAAACGAATAACCGTAAATGGTATTTGATTTAAAATGCGGACAAACTAGACCACTTAAGCAGATTTTTTTAATCGGTTTAACGATTGATGATTAAAATTAATTAATCGTAGTTACAACCGACGATTAACGATTAAAAAACTTAATCATTAATCATACAGATGATTAGGATTAACTAATTTGAATCGTTAATCGCGATTAGCATTTTAATCGTCAATTTTTAATCGTTAATTAGATTAAAACTTTGCCAACACTGGCTTTAGTCAACGACTTTTACATTTTTCTATTTTAAATGTTCGCTTTACTTGTATATTTATATGAGTAGAAAAATATATTGCCACTAATTAAAACGAGATTTTTCTCCCAATTAAATGCTAGTTCATCATGCATTCAACTAAAAATTTGCGGTCAATATTTAAAAAGTTATGAACCAAATATTTGTATTTTCTGCAATATTTTCATTTTGCTTTTTGTTGAACTTGCAATATACTCGATTCATTCGCAATCGTCATTTACTATCACTAACATTTATAACACAAATTTATATACTTACATATTCGTATTGCATTCATTTTTTTGTGCTTTACTTACGAATATCAACCACAAATTTTTACTTTGCATATTGCAATGTCCCAAATTGATTATTTGTAATATTTTTGTGTAAGCCTAGCAGCACTTTAATTAAATTGCTGAGGTAAACACAAACAAAAAAAATAGACTGCCTATTTGCATTGAATTGCTACAAATATGTATGCAGTTGGCTGCCAAATGCAGCATCTACACGTACATATGTAAGTACATATATGTATGTATACATATGTAAGTAAGTACTTATATAAACAAGTGATAAAGTGCACAACTGCATTGAAAGCAAAAAGTAATTTTTCCTACATTTTAAATTTTTTTCTTTCCCTTGTTATCATTTATTTATTTTAATTTTCCATTACTGAAATACTTCAGCGGGGGCATGTGACAGACAGCTGGCCAAAGGGAATTCGTAAAAGCAGTCAAACGAGTGAATGAGATTTTTGTATGTATCTAGGCTGTAGACTGAAAAGAGGAGGAAGCAATGATGTATGAAAAGCAATGACCAGAAATGAGAGTGAAACCCTAAACTAAATAGAAATTTGCATATACTACATACATAAATATACAACAGTAGATAGGAACTTAAATGAAGCTGGAAGATGGAAAAGTCTACAATGAAATTGTTTTATATGTAAAAATTCCATTTCACTGACAATGCAAATAATTCGATATGTCATGAAAAATTTAGTTATTAAGGGCATTGCTCTTCGATTTACTTCTGCTGCAAATACTTATTCAATTTCTAAAATTTCGGCGTTCGAGATGCCCATGGGTCAATCATTTTCTATTCATTACGTTTCTGATAGAGTCTAGGTACTTTTCTATTACTACGACGTCCGCATACGAAACTTCTTTAGGAGGTTTCCCCTCGAATTCCATCGGTCATTTTTTGACCGTTGCACAATGGGGCCAAGCGTGCACAAAATTAAATTAAAAAAAAATCCTTTTTTTATTTTTTAAGGACGCAGGTTTATTCCCCACTAAATTCTACATTTGGGGGTAAGTTTTCAGCTTTCTATCTTTTTTCAGCTGGGAGATATGCGTGTCCAAACTGAACAAGTTTGAACAATATTTTTTTTTTTTTCAAACTGAGAAATTCAAATGCGCAATTCAAATTGTTACTGTAAGAAAGCGGAATTATATTGCGTTATTTTGTTTTTTCCACTACTTAAAATGAAGTTTGTTTTTTTTTGTGTGTATTTTTTGGATTAATGTGTTTAAAAAAAATATGTTAAAAAAGAAACTAAACTAACCTCTGTCTTTTGCAAGTTTAATTTTCAAAACCATTTCTTTTTTTTTTAAATGCGCAAAACGCTTTTAATTTGACAGTACTGCAATAAAGTATGTTCCTTCCTTATTTAGAATCCGAGATCAAAACCAAAAGCACTTTGCGCGTTTTTAAATAAATTGGTTTTAAAAATTTCATACTCCTGGTTAAGTTTGATTCTAATTTAATCCCCGGATTTAGATATTCATTACTTTTCAACAACCTGAATCAAAAAATGGTTTCTTTATTTTTTTAGAAGCCATGAAATAAATAATAAGTAAATGGGTTTGAAACATACTTTTTTATTTTTTTTGACGTAGAATACGTCTTACCTTAAGGTATGGGGG
>NW_016169175.1:0-17883 GCF_001687245.7 Rhagoletis zephyria
AATTAGTTGTTGTTTAACTTGTTTAAGGGTTGGGTACCTAGATTTGCTTCGTGCATAATCTACAAATGTCTTAATTCTTCTATAAAAACAATCAAAAGCTTAACAGAAGAATACTTCTTGCTTTTGCAGGACTTCTTCGTTCAACTTGAGATGCTTCAAAAAAACTGAATGTTGATGAAAGTCTCTTTAAAGCATCATATCGCCTCGTCTTGTTTCCAATAAGATAGCCAAACAGAACTTAGAATACCTCTGGCATGAATTGAGTCACAGAATTTTAACACATTAATTCTTGAGGTAACTCGTCAACTCTTAAGATCAGCAAGATGAGCTGCGAAAAGTTTCACCCCATCGACTCTGCAAGATGAACGAGTTTGGAACACATAAAATTCGTTACTTATGATTATGCTAGTGACAGATCAATTATAGCCCTAACAGATAACATATCGGTGTCCAACCTAGTTTTATCGATTATTTTTGCAAGAATAATAGAAATGTCAAAGAAATAAAACAACAAAACAAAAATGAACGCTAGCAGGGAAAAAAGGTTTGCAAAGGTGTTTTTTTTTATAAAATATTAGGTTCAGAAAAAAGTGATCACATTCTCATAAAGAAGAATTTGAACTTTTTCTAAGTTGCGGGAAAAACTGCACAACAAGTTGTCGAGTTAAAAATCCGAGACNGTTAAAAAAAAAAACCTGCTACCGTTAAGTGTCTAATGTCTCCAATTCTTTTCTAATCCTCATCTAATCCTTACTGAAGNATTAAAAAAAAAAACCTGCTACCGTTAAATGTCTAATGTCTCCAATTCTTTTCTAATCCTCATCTAATCCTTACTGAAGTAAATAGTAAGGATTTTTAACTAAGTCGTTAAAATAAGATATGGATTAGACGAAGATTAGAAACATACGATACTTAGAAGTAGTAAGAATTCTTTTTTTTTTTTTTTAATTTTGAATTTTTAGTTTCGCCGTCATTTCAGTGGACCATCGATATATGCAAACGTACTTTTAGCATCGCTTTCAAATCATAATATACCGGCAAGAGAGAATGCTTGGCTGGTAATATCGAACTTCTTGCTAGAGCTAAATGATGCAGGTCCCATAGTAAAGTACATTTACCACTTCTGCGTAGAAACTTGTGCCTAAAACAATTGATATTCGTATTTAAAAAAATGTATTACAAGTTCAGTACGACCTTTGATATGCACACATCAGCGATCTACATACAGTTTGCCATTTTTCGGATAATCAGTGCATTCTTTTGAAATCAAGTACACTAAAAAAGGCCAAGTGTGTTAAAACATGGTATACATAGACAGACGAATATGCGATACAGCTAGTGAGTATTAGGGATGCCAAAATATCAGGAAAATTGGGATTCCGGAATTTTGGGATATTTTTTAGATAATTTTGAGGCATAAATTTTATGAATATGAGTAAAAATTCAATATCTGAAAGCATTTAAACATACTATTAAATAAAACTTACGATAAACTGATTATAAAACTCATATATCGCTAACTTAGAGTGAAAAGTTGCTAACTTCACTTTTAATGAAAAATCATATTTTGAAATAGGAGGCTAGATAAATTAAAAATGCATCGTTTCGAAAAGGGTAAAGGTCCTTGTTTCATGTTTTCTCGTTTATATTCAATGAAAGGAAAATTTGCTAAGCCCAAAAAAGATCCGAAAATTCAATAAGGGCAAAAAAGTTCGAAATCTTTTAATAAAGATCGAATCCCTCTGATTCGTATGGAGTTTTGCTTTGCTTTAAACAGGCAAAATGTTGTATTCAAAGTTTTGCGAAATACTTGAAGAAAATGGCTATACGAAGTTTTTTCCTCTCCTGTACAATTTTTACATTGGGACTCAGCAAGTTTGCACTCTACGCTTGCGATATTTATTTATTCAATCAGACAAATTTTAAAGTAAAACATTTGTTTAATTGTATTTAAAAACCCATGTGATTGAGGAATGTACACATAACAAATAATAATTTAAATACCAGATACTTTTGAAAGTAACGATTAATAATAAAGAAATGGCGAATGGAGAATTTTTTTTCCATTTTTTCGCAATTTACTAGAAATTTTGAGGGTGTACGAGTCAAACGGATCTCAGAATCGGATTCAGCGGGTCGAAATACATGTTGGTAGTTGGGTCTGGGTAAAAATACACACCCCTTTTTTTGCCGGTCTTCTTATTATTGCACTTAAAATGTTTTCGTAAGATCAGCAAAGAATTCAAAGCGGAGTCTTCTAAGCTTGACCTGCAGTTTTTACATACAAAACCTACTGATGAAAAACCTATTTCGGCATCAACACTTTTGGGCTGAACTGTCAAAAGGTAGACATAATCCATTTGAAGATAATGACCCCTATCTCCTCCATTACAAAATATTTTAAATTCTTTTACCAGCACGTCGGTCAAATTATAAGTTTTTCGATTTGAGGAAGTTTTGAGTAGATTGATCTAAAAAATTATCTAACTTTTCCTTAAAACTCTCTGTTTCGTTTACATTAGCGACGCTATGAGTAAATTCATTGAAATCTTCTTCAAAAAAGGCTCAGACTGCAATTTAAAATTTCAGTTTCAAGCTTTTTGTTAATTGCAGTCAAAGCGGCATTTTACAAAAATCATACTTCAAAATTCATAAACAAATTCTTACTATCAATTCGATATTTCAAAATTTTCGGGATCCCGGGATTAATGAAAGCACCGGGACGTCAAAAACACCGGGATCCCGGGATCCCTAGTGAGTATATTAATTTCGGGATCAGATCCGAAGTAAGGCTTAAGGTTAAGGCTTCGTTCAGGTCACTGTAATCCAGATGGATCCGAAGGCTACCGAAAGTGTCCATGCCCAGGTCACTCAGGGTAATCTTTTTAGACTTTACATATCTTTCTTTTTCATTTACCTGACCTTGTAAGGCCGAATTCGTCGATTTATCTTAAAAGTCTCTAGATTAATATTAATCCGCTATGCAAGCTTATTATTAATTAAACTTCAAAATCATAAAGTCCTCATTATTGGTACTTTTAGAATGTGCATAACTCATTCATTGATTTTTCAAAATACATTTTGTCACACATACATATCGTCGTTTAAAGTACAAAACCGCGTATCGTCATTCTACAAAACGGCGTAACTGACATTTGCTGCCAAAAATTGGATTTGCTCGCACAAGCTCTTGGTTCAATCCTTATCTATTCGTCCTGAAATATACTCGCCAGAAATGCGATTGCTTTATAAAAAAGATAAGCATTTTAAAATATGAGTGTTTTTACTATCTAGAAAATAATTTATGCAACCTCACTTACGCGGTNTTTTGCATTTTGTTCCACGCGGTTTTGTACTTTAAACGACGATATATATTTATGTTTGTCCATTAACGGACATAGTCATGTTGCATACCAATTGACTTACTACTGATGCCCGCGCACTCGAGTTTTGTTTGCATTGTTGTTGTGACATTGCTTTCGCCACTGCCACTGTCATTGTAAACGTTTTGCAATACAAACATAGACGAAGACACCATATACCACAGCAAGTGGTTGACCTACTTGTGCAACATACGGGCATACGCACTCATACCCAAAGTTACCCAATAAACCATCTGACAACAGTTGCTTGAGAACAAGCTTATGTCAGAAGAATTTCAAAAGGTAAAACTTACTTCCAGAAAAACTTGGTTTCACCAATTTCCAGCCGACTGCCNTTCAATCCTTATCTATTCGTCCTGAAATATACTCGCCAGAAATGCGATTGCTTTATAAAAAAGATAAGCATTTTAAAATATGAGTGTTTTTACTATCTAGAAAATAATTTATGCAACCTCACTTACGCGGTTTTGCACTTTGTTGATACGCGGTTTTGTACTTTAAACGACGATATATATTTATGTTTGTCCATTAACGGACATAGTTATGTTGCATACCAATTGACTTACTGCTGATGCCCGCGCACTCGAGTATTGTTTGCATTGTTGTTGTGACATTGCTTTCGCCACTGCCACTGTCATTGTATACATTTTGCAATACAAACATAGACGAAGACACCATATACCACAGCAAGTGGTTGACCTACTTATGTAACATACGGGCATACGCACTCATACCCAAAGTTACCCAATAAACCATCTGACAAGCGAACAGTTGCTTGAGAAAAAGCTTATGTCAGAAGAATTTCAAAAGGCAAAACTTACTTCCAGAAAAACTTGGTTTCACCAATTTCCAGCCGACTGCCGAACAATGTTATAGCTCTAATATATGCGGCAAATTCGTCAAGTGTACCAGCGAAAACATTTCATGGCAGCCATTTTATGGTAGCCAATGTGTAAAATAACCAATGTGTAAAATAACTTTTTTTCTACCGCGGTTTTTTGTCGAGTTATACGAGTTTAAACATGCAAATTTCAGCCCTGTTTCTTAGACTCACAAGTTTTCTCAAACTCTTATCTCATGTCGCACTTATGATAGAGAACCAAAAATTGCTGGCTTAAATATTTGAACTTTTTCCGTGCTTTTTGGNGATATATGCGGCAAATTCGTCAAGTGTACCAGCGAAAACATTTCATGGCAGCCATTTTATGGTAGCCAATGTGTAAAATAACTTTTTTTCTACCGCGGTTTTTTGTCGAGCTATACGAGTTTAAACATGCAAATTTCAGCCCTGTTTCTTAGAGTCACAAGTTTTCTAAAACTCTTATCTCATGTCGCACTTATGATAGAGAACCAAAAATTGCTGGCTTAAATATTTGAACTTTTTCCGTGCTTTTTGGTGGAAACTGTAATTTTTTACTATTTTTTTTGCAAAAAATTTGCAATAAAAATTTTTCCCCATTTTTTAAACAATGATCCATTTTTGTTTTTTTTTAGCAAATTGCTGATTTCGATAGCTTATTTTCTAAGCTAAGCAAAAGGACTACAAATTTTTCTTCATAAAACGAACTCGGATCCGCCTTGCATTTTTCTCGGCAATAACACAAGTTCACTGAAATGAAAAAATTGTCCGCCCAGCGACATTTTGACATGTCTCTAATGTAAATCTCCCGCTGAATCCGAATAAGAAATTAAAATTTAAGAGAGTAGAACAGTTTTTAAGATATAGACGAATTTCGGATTTTTGTGATATGAAAAAGTGCACTTAAGTTATTACAATTTTCTTTGGATGCAGTTAGCCAACCATAATATTTTTGCGTGAGTTTTTATGAACAATACGAAACGAATTCAAAATCAGAATACAATAAAGTATAAAAGTTTTTGAGATATTACCAAATTTCGGGTTTTTGGGATCTGAAAAAAGTGCTCTCGCTTAATTGCATATTTCCTTTGGATGTGGCAAAAATGGTACATTGTTTAACCCTAGAACACACACCCGGGTACAAATGTATCCACTTTCAACNGTTTCTTAGACTCACAAGTTTTCTCAAACTCTTATCTCATGTCGCACTTATGATAGAGAACCAAAAATTGCTGGCTTAAATATTTGAACTTTTTCCGTGCTTTTTGGTGAAAACTGTAATTTTTTGCTCATTTTTTTTTGCAAAATTTTTTTTCCATTTTTTAAACAATGATCCATTTTTGTTTTGTTTTAGGAAATTGCTTATTTCGATGGTTTATTTTCTAAGCTTTCCAACGATATATAACTAGTATTGGGCGTGGCAAAAGGACTACAAGTTTTTCTTCATAAAACGAACTCGGGTCAGCCTTGTATTTTTCTCGGCAATAACACAAGTTCACTGAAATGAAAAAATTGTCCGCCCAGCGACATTTTTACATGCCCTCTAATGTAAATCTCCCGCTGAATTTGAATAAGAAATCAAAATTTAAGAGAGTAGAACAGTTTTTAAGATATAGACGAATTTCGGATTTTTGTGATCTGAAAAAGTGACTTAATTTATTACAATTTTCTTTGGATGCAGTTAGCCAACCATAATATTTTTGCGTGAGTTTTTATTAACAATACGAAACGAATACAAAATCAGAATACAAGAAAGTAGGAAAGTTTTTGAGATATTACCAAATTTCGGGTTTTTGGGATCTGAAAAAAGTGCACTCGCTTAATTGCATATTTCCTTTGGATGTGGCAAAAATGGTACATTGTTTAAAGAATGCAACAATGGTTGAAACTCAACGAAAGTTAAATGGCACAAATAACAATTGGCCCTTAGTGTACATCAACTTAATTGAGTAGTCCACTTGCTAAGTGCGCTATGTAAATTTTTTTCGATTTATAGTTTCTGGTGGGTAACCTACCAGTATTTAAAGTAGTTTCATGTCCACCAACAATTCAGTGCAAAATCTTTATATATTCTGAAAAAATAGCATCATATGTTAACTACTCTTGCAAAAGTCGCTTTAATACTTATGGATGTATTTATACACTTTCAAAAGTCTCCATCTTCTGATGAACTTAGAAAACTGCAAGAAAACGTGGTAGTTTCGGTGCCTAGTGGAAGACGTCTTAAAAAAGAAGCAGCCCAATCTTAATGGAAAAGAGAACTCGCTATATTAAATTTTTATATATAAAATTTGCAAAAACTACCACACTGCAATTTTGTTTTTTAATGTTATTAGGCTCTTATTTATCCAAATTTTCAGATAATAAAAAGAAATATACAATCTGGATGTTATTTGTTGTTGTACACGTTTTTTTTTTTAATTTATGGCTTACTATTATAAAATCACATAACGCTGTTTGCAAGTGGACTAATCAATTGAGTTAGTGCATGCTGCATTTGAACCACAAAACATGAAAAAATTAATTTATGCGTTCAGCGTCAAGTTTGCTATGTTAGCGTGCCGGCTGCATACAAATTTCTTTTACTCCCTTCTCTCTCTCGCCTGAAAGCCGGTTTCAAGTAGCATGATCTTATTTAGCAGTGTGGTTTGGTCCTAAAACAATAGTTTTTAAATCCGCATCAAAGAGTTAATTTGTTATCTCCTTATGTTTTCGCGCTTTAAAAATGATTTAAATAAAATTATTTGTTAATATACTGAAGTGGATTCTTTTCGAATATTTCTGCGTGCAAAATTGAATTGATAGGAGAAAACTTCTTATAGCCATTTTCTTCAAGCAGTTATTTCGCAAAAATTTCAATACAAATTTTGACTATTTAAAGCAAAGTAAAATATGAATCAGAGGGATTCGATCTTTATTAAAAGATTTCGTACTATTTGGGCCTTATCGGATTTTCGGTGTTTCTTTTGGCCTTAACAAATTTTCCTTTAATTGAATATGAATTGTTGGTGAAAATGTTGGGCCAGAAGGTTTAAATAAAAGTATGGTTTTAGGCGGGACGAAGTTCACCGGGTCTGCTAGTTTTTGTTGGGCCTGTGTATGAAAAGTGAGCTTAAGTTCCGACTCAATTTTCAGTACAAATTCTTGATCAGTAAAAAAATTTTGTCTGAGCTTAAGCTTACTTCTTATTATTTTGGATCTTTTTTCGTATGCTTGTTGAAATCTTGCTGGAGTTATATTCTAGGGCTCCTGAAATAATTCTCAATTAGTCGTATATTCATGGTCATTTTCAATAAACCATCAACTAAACTTCATTCTTAGCACTTAAATTAGGAAGCTTAATATAAGATGTTTTCAAGTAATTTGGTTTATTGGATATTGGGAGCTTACGCATTATGAGATAGTAGGATATTTCTGTAAATATTTTCATTCAACTTAAAGCACACGCAATGTACCATTAGGCCATTAGTCAATTTGCATTGACTTTGAACGCACTTCATTGTGCGATCGCTTGATTATTTCACACATTCCGTTCGTCCACTGCACTCATTCTAAATGTTCATATCTTTTTGAGTTTATTCAAATTGAACTTCGCTGGTTGGTACTACATATGAGAATAATACAATATTTTATGCGAAGTCATCTGACATCGTCTACTTTAATTTCACACGCACACATTGAATCAAAAGGATGGTCATACAGATATTATGTGCATACATATGTATGTATTTAAATAGAGTGCAAGTTCACTGGAGAAGAATTTATATGTATAAGTATGCCTGTCACTTTTATGGACATGGACTTAAATACATATGTATTAGGGATATGCCGGATAGAGATTTTGCCGGATAACCGAATTCCGGATACCCAGATCGCATATCCCGTAGACGACTGTCCTTAATAAATTTCACAAAATTGTTATAATAAGTTTTTTGTTTAGCAACATACTTACGCCCAGATTATCTGCTTTTTCGAGCTGAGCTATACAATACGTAATTTTGAATAAAAAATTTCTCCTCTGAAATCCAACTAATAAAATATTCCTAAATTAAAAAGATAACTTCTCCATCTGCAACTCGGATTTATCGATTATTTTTGGTAAATAGAGGAGAAACGTCAAAAAAAAGATAAACTACAAAGAACGCCGCTAAGAAAAACGCGTGGTTTATGTACTTTTATTTTAAAATGTGGTGAAATTCGAGCTATTAAGCATGCTGACGAAACGTTGCGCTTTCGCTTTTATTCCGTAATGCTTCATTGTTGCAATATTTTGTCACCCACGTTTCAAACCACAAAGTCATATGGACTGGCACATAACTGCGGTTGCAGCGTTTTTACTGCTGACGTTTTCGATCGTCCAGCGTGGCGGCATATTGTTGATTGTATTAGTTTTAATTAATTTCATAAGATTGCAATTTCCAAATCAAAATGACAGTTGACGGAAGCCGTCGTCCGCCGCAATTGTGCTTACTCGGACGGATTTCACTGCGGAAACTGAACAGCTGTTCCCTTACCGCCGACCGCTTTACCGTCGTCCGTTGTAATTGTGGGTAGAGCTTAAATTTAAAAACTTTGTAGATGGTGAATTAATTCGAAAGTATTAATCAGTTCGCATGGAGAAACCAGTTGAATCATATGGAAAAGGCCGAAGTCTAGTGAAAGCTTCTATTGAAGAGCCAGACCAGGATATTTGGCAATGCTTTGAAGAAATCGCCCGACTCGGATGCTGATTGCAGTTTTGGAAGTGATGTGGAATTTCTGTGAAGTTGGCATATTGATTGCTTGGTGTGTTTTGAAAAATTTTTTTCTCAAACTGTTTAAATAAAGTTTAGCCCACTAAATTACAGGAGGATAAAGTGCAAGTTTCAAGTGTCTTAACGTTGACTTTTTATAATTTTTTGCTGGCGGTGTCACGCATTTTCTTCCATACAAAGTATGTTCAACAATTTGTTTAAATAGAAGAAAATGCCCAGCATCGTTTAAAAAAGTCCCAAAAATCAACTTTAATTTAATGGGCTATAAAAGTGCCTACCTCAAATTTTTCTAAAAATGTTGAGTAAAAAGTTTGAAATTTTGGCTTTTTTTTAATTTATAGGTAGACTTTTATAAAATAATTTAAATATTAAATAAAGAAAATAAATACAGACTAAACTGGTTGAAATAAGGATACTATTTAGTATTATGAACTCCTTTCAGCCACACAGTACAAATCGCACACCGTCTTCAAAAGTGTCACAACCTTGAGATTATGCGCTAAAAATGTACGCAGAGTTTTTATTTACCTTTCAGCAAAATCTCGAGCCAATTTTTGTTATAATTTGTTAAAAAAAAACTAAGGTAAAATAGCCCTTGCCCAGATATTCTATGGATGCCACTTTCCAATTCCTATGTAGAGTTTTACGTTTTCGAGATATTTTTAATTTACCGTTATTCAGCTTAAAGCAAAAATCGGTTCCTTGCTAATGAAGTTCTCCATAAACCGTACATAAATCACTTTCCGATAGGGCTTACAGTTTCTGAAAAGCTAATTAATCATTCCAGTTTTTTTTTATTTTTTAGGGAAAAAATTAAAAAAAAATCAAACTTTAACAGCAGAAAAAATTAAAAAAATAACAGGTTCTGTTCCAAATTTTTGCATTTGTGCTAAAGCGTGTTCTGTTACAAAAAAAAAATCAAATTACTACTGAAGAAAATCGATTGATAAATAAAGAAAGAATAGTGGTCAAATGAAAATACGCAACGATTTTTTGTATGAAATATGATCAGGAAAGCCACGTACACCTGAGTAACATAATTTTGGGCTCATATTTCATACAAAAAATCTTTGCGTATTTTCATTTGACCACTATTATTTCTTTATTTATCAATCGATTTTCTTTAGCAGTACCTTGATTTTTTTGTAACAGAAGGCGCTTTAGCACATTTTGGCTCAGAACCTGTTATTTTTTTAATTTTTCTTCTGTTAAAGTTTGATTTTTTTGATTTGTCAGAATTTGTCAGAAACTATAAGTCCTATCGGAAAGTGATTTATGCATAATTTATGGAGAATTTTATTATCTTTTATTTGCCGTATCTCATATTAAGATTGTTAAATTTTTTTGTAAGATATACGCGATTAAGTGGAACCACTTTTTGTTTTAAGCTGAAAACTATCCATAGAAAAAAAATTAACTCGATATACGGAATTACCGAGCAATTCTACATAGAAATTGGATAGTGACGTCTGGAGAAGAAAAACCAAACTAAAATTTGTGATCCAGTGTTATCATGTGCTAAGAAATAGTTTTTCTCATTTTCTGACAAACGCATTATTTTGCGTTGTGACTCTTTTGAAGACGGTGTGCGATATGTTGGCTTAAGTTTTTTTTTTGCATCGAGGGATCGCAAAAATCGAAACAATTAACATCCCTAATGTATATATGTCAAGACCAAAGACTATGGCTGACTATTGGATAACAACGGGAAAACAAAATATAGAAACTTGCTAAAACAACTAAAGAGTCAACATTTGTCGAAGAAAGCCTCAGTAGTTTATGCAAATATGAGACTCGCATATATGAGTAGCCCACTTTCAAGGTGCACTTTGTAAAATTTTTTCGATTTTTAGTTTTTGGTGGATTATGTACCAGTATTTAATGTGGCTTCATGTCCACTAACAACACAGTACAAAATCTCTTCATATTCTGGAAAAATAGCATCAAATGTTAACTTTTCTTCCAAAAGTCGCTATCATACTTATTTATAAACTTTCAATCCAATTCCATCTTCTGATGAAATTAGAAAACTGCTTTAGCTCGTATAGAATGTTAATATTATCTTATGTCATGTTAAGTGATGTTATAATTTTATAAGGCTCTTATTTATCCAAATTTCCAGGTAATAATCAAAAATATTCAATTTAAATGTTACTTGTTGTCGTAGTCGTTTTTTCAAATTTATGGCTTTCTATTTAAAATCACATAACGCAGTTTGCATATGTAAGCTACTAATGTCGAAAATAGCTAAAGCTTTACATGGAAATTTCCCAAAGGTATCAATCAAAATTTTTCGGACCCTAGTTCGTTATTAAAAACATTTAAACCACCATTCAAACCACAAGATATCAGGGAAGTGGTTGCTTTGCAACGAACGAAGCTATACGTATAAACTGTTATTACCCACAATTGTCTAGCAAAATTTACAAAAAACGAAGCAGGGCCTTCACCGTATCAACTTGACTTCCAGAAAAGAGAGGTCAACAACAACGACAATAAAGCAAGCGGCATCAATAGTGCAGACCGCCACGGTCATGCAGTTTATCCACGCAGAGCTGAATGCCAAGTGATAAAGACGAGAATTACATATAATTTGTCCACCTGAGGCTCAGTACAAATAAAATGAAAATAGCCCTAATGTGTCAAGATCAGGTAAGGCCTCAAAATATATGTACTTAGCCCCATTCAAGCCAGGGAAGTAACATGTGATGAAATTGTTAAGATAAACAAGCAGCGGAGCAGCATGGTGCCGTAAAAACGAAGTGTATAGGCAGCAGCAAACGGACCTGACTTAAGAACTTGCTTTTAAGATTTACAGTACATACTGGAGGGAGGGGCCAGAAACATGCTTCTCAAAAGGTTTTGCACTCATAACGATATTGTATGAATTATTTTTTATTTATTTATTTTTTTTTTGTTAATTTATCAACAACTTTTAGGAAAAATATTAAAAACAGAAATACCAAAATTAGGCAAGAACTGTTTATCCCGTTTTTCTACCGAAAGAAAAGTAATCTTTCAGGGACTTTTTACAAAAGGAATTTTTTTATCAAAGTTATAACAAACTTAACATACTTTGAAAAAATTTTACTGATAATTAAAAAGAAAATATTTTGCGGGAAACCATTCTTTTGGAAATCTATTGAGGAAAAAAAAATTATAAATTTTGTTTCGGAAATGATAAATCTGTTTGAGAAAAATTAATAATTTTCATTTGATTAAGATAAAATATGTATGCACATGAATTTTTTATTCTTTCTTTTTATAAAAAATTGTGAAAAAAAATTTATTTTTGGTAAAAAATAACTTTAATTTATTTGAATAATTGTTGATATAATTTTAGTTTAATTGAATTCTAATAGAAATAGGTAGCAAAACGTAATGAGACTTTATCACCAAAAAAAAATCGCAATATTTTGTTATCAAACGTCTTTAATTTCAACTCTTTTGTATTTGCAGTCGCTCCTCCAACTATTCTTAAAAATGTGTTCTAATATTTTAATAACAGCAGTTAAAATTAACGTTTTATGTCTCACACTCAATCGAATTTTCAAATTTACAAAAATCACTAGACTTTGGCTGCAGATTGTTTATTATATAACGCCTTTTTACAAAAAAACAAAATTCCAAACCTATGTTTTGCAGTATTATCTAAAATAGGGCATCAAGAAAAAGTGATGTGAACACATATAAAAACAAGTAAGAGCAGCGCTGTTCGGCTATGCCGAAGACCTCATATCTTTCATGAACATCTGAAAATTTGACACAAATCTAAGCGATTTTCACTGCTGTGTGATCGGTACGTGAACCGGTAACATCATTTAATGGCTTTAGCTTCTTACATAAAGGAGATATATCGCAAAAACTGGTATCTGAACAATCAGTGGTATAAGGGATAAAGCTTACACAGCATAGATTTTAACGATTTTCTCAGTAGACTTTGTATTATTATTTATAAAATAGCTTACGAAATTAATCGGTTTTAGCTGTCAAAATAAAGGAGTTTTACAGTAAAACCCCATATCTGAACAATCAGTTGTATGGAGGCAATAAATAGGTTATAGTGACCCGATATTTGTTAATTTTAATGTAAACTCTCTGGTGATAATGAGTGAGTGCATATATAGAGAAATTTTAACAAATAATCTCATATCTGAACAATCACTTATATGGGGGCTATAGGTTATAGCGGCCCGATCTTCACCATTTTCATTGAAAGTTTTTTTTCATAATGGGTGGAAATATTGCGAAATTTAATGTTCCCAGCTGCATAAATGGAGAAGTTATGACAAAAAATCTCATAACAGACCAATCAGTGCTATGGGAGCTATATGTTATAGTGGTCCGATTCTTTCGGTTCCACAAATGATTAATACATTATAAAAATACACCCTCCTACCAAATTTCATCCGGCTATCTTGAAAACTGAGAGAATAGATTGCATACAAACAGACAGACAGACAGACAGACAGACACACAGACAGACAGACGGACATGGCAAAATCGACTCAGCTCGATGTTCTGATCATTTAAGTATGCATTTTAGTGGGTCTATCTCTTCTTATTCGGGTACTTACAAACATCGGACCAAAGTTATAATACCATTTCATGCTCATGAAAGGTATTATTATTTTGGCCACAAGAATGGGCATTGGGACCATAGTACAATGTTATTTTTATCACACCTATTCTCGTTGATCTGGTTTGGGATAGGAGAAATAGCATTTTCAGTAGGAATTAGTTCTACGCTGCGATTGATCACTTTCTCATACTTAATCCATAGTTATTGTTTTCCTATTTAATTTTAATAAACGGGTGGATATATGGCGTATGAGTAATATAATTTAAATCTCGAATTTCATACAAAAAATAAGTTTTCATTGTGCCTCCCTTGATAAAAGCATTACAAGGTAAAACCATTGAAAGGCAGTTTGACGTTTGCCAGCAATATAATTTTAAAATTTAAAACTCAAACTCACATACACATTCTCATTTTCAAACTCAAACAACAACAATTTTGAACAATTTAGTTCTTTTATTTTCAATTCTACACTACCACTACCACTATTCCAGTTTCACCCGCATATTTAGCGGACATGTTCTTCACTCGAACGGAAGTCCCAATTCAGAGTCATGCTGTTGACATAATATTCCTGTAAATACCTAGCCAGTGTAATAATAGAGCAAAATAGTCAAATATAAAATAAATCACAAATCAAAATTATTGCATGCCAACTAAAGCGAAGAAGAAGAACAACCTAAGTGCACTACATTGACAACAATGACGTCTACTTGACGCTGATGATGCCGACAACAAAGAATGCCAAATGATACTGAAAACTCAACTGCAAATACAGATAACTTAGACTGTAGCTGGTAAACAGAAAATCAACCACTAAGTTGTAACAACATTGCATTCTTCCACGATTCAACTCTGCTCCCCATACCACCCCAAGTCACATTTGCTCAGCAAAAAACAACATTTTCCGCTTCCACAAGCCCAATTTAGCAACCGCAACAACACAATTTCCCCCAGGCACTCTTTCCCTTCTATGAATGACTCAATTTTCAGATAACTCAAGGTTCGTTTCACCTGTCCAAGTGCAACAAAAATGTAATTCAAATTGCAGGTATGCTGGCATTCTTCGCTAGTGCCAGATATACTATGACACGCTTGTATGCGAAAGTATGCTGGGCTAAAGGAGGGTGCTATTGGCTATTCTGCAAACCACTTCCAGATGCAGACTTTTGAACAACTATTGTCCATTGCCAAGGCTGTGGTAAGTTCAACGGAGCGCTGATGATCACAAAGTGATTATTGCTGTTATCATCTACTCACCTTGCAGCTTGAAGATGTGTGGATGGCTGTATACGAATGTAAAAGTATAGCTTGCAATTGACATGTGATTGGCAAACAAAACGAACAAGAAAAATGTTGTTGAATCCCAGGGAAAAATACGATTACCACGGCAATTAAACAACCCTTTCGCTTCAAGAAACCATTATTTTAACATGGGCATGTCCTTGGCCGTAAGCCTTTACCCGCAGCATTACCTTCGAACGAAGAGAGAACGCATGGATAAACAGAATCCAGAGAAGCGAACAAAGAATGCCCTACAAAAAAACTAATGTAATACAGATTGTCTAAGTTATTAATTTTTTTATAAATTACACTTCGATTCATTTACGAAATTTCGGAAGCAAATCGGTAAAGCAATGAAAACAATGCTGCTGTGTGAAGAATTTCTTGCAGAACTTTTTTAGAATTTTCTTAGTTTTTCGTACAGAAATTTCTTTACGAGTTCGTGTCAACCACTTCATATAATTTTTTCCTTCGAAGATTCGTAAAAAAATCGTTACAGAAATAAGATACTCCTAAATATTTCGTTAAGATTTCGGGAACTTTGGTTTGCATTTTTTAAGCATAAGCAAAGTTGAAAGTTGAGCTAATTTTTGCGTCACCGACTCCATCAGCTTTGTACATGTAACTTACTTCATACAAATAAATCGATTCAACTTTTTAGACAACTGCCGGTGACGGTGACGGTGACGGTGACGGCGACGCAATGCACGTTATGTACTTTTCACTTTTACTGAGGTAAGTCTTATGTAAATATTTATTAAAATTTGTGTTTAAATTGTCTAACTTTGTAAATCAATATTAGTCAAATAATTAACGGCCAGAAATTGCTCAAATAGCTTTCCCACGTTCCGATTTTGAACTTGATTTTGTTTTGAAAAGATGTATGTAGTTAATACGTTCGACAGTTCATATACATGAAGGCAACAAAAAAATGTGTGAGCCGGCTCCAAAATGTGCCATAATTTGTTTACCTATATCGGGAAAAAGCTAATTGAACGGCGTGGCATGGTAGAAAGGGGTTAAATCTAATGGCGTTTTCTATTCTACAAAAAATTACGCAATTTCCTTGCGGTCTTCTTAGTATTTAGAAAGGAAAATGCCACCAGATGCGCGAATTGAATTAAGCATAACAAAACATTAGCGGAAGAAGGGTTGAATTGTCTGGTCATCCCTCCTCTTAATAAGGGAAGCGACAGCAATGTTAGGTATTTAAAATAGTTATGCCCAAAAGAGAAATTAGTGGCGAAAGCGGGCATGACAAGATAAATTAAAAAGTGGGTCGGAAAAATATAAATTATAAAAAACGAAGACTGCAAAATAAATATAAATTTAGCCAATTCACATTGATGGAATAGAAGTCGTAGATAATTACTGCACTACAATCCGCAAGAACTGGGAGGAAAGCATCGTTGATGACAAAGCCAAAAAAATGCTGATTCTCCTTGGTCTCGCCAACTCGGAATATCCCCCAATCATTGTTGAGTAGCCCTTCGTTGCCAAGTACGGTGAGCTCAAGAATCTCCTTCGGTTTTGATGGCTCAGCTATGACTCAGGCCCAGGCTCGCGGCAGGGATTTAATTCCTACGGACGCCAACTAAGTCTGCCTCAGGTCACAGCTGTCCAACCGTGGGCATAGCTTCCTTATAGAGCTGGACCGCGGGCTCATCTGCGCACACTGCCACCTTAACACGTACTTGATACCGCCCGGCATTACTGGCTTATTGTTTCACACGAAATATTTGTCAGCGTTTTAGGATGATTTCGTAGTTTTCGTGTCTTTGTGTATAGTTTCGTTGCAGACACACCATGGCGCTCCTGTTTATGCCCTTTCCGTTTTACCGGATAGTATCTTTGAATTATGTGAATGTTGATTGCACAGGTAATATCTCGCGGTTCATTATCGTGCCCCCACATTGGCTTTAAAACTTCAGTGTATAACAGTACATTATAGTATGAGCTTAATGACGACTTTTTGTGTAGAAGCCAATTGAAGCTAACCGATTTTAGTTTAATATGCAATATCTTACCACCGGGAACGGATTTTATGAAAATTGCCTCTTTTTTACTAAAGAGATAAATAGAGTACATTCGATTAAGAATTTCCACCATATAGCTTTCCCTGATTCCATATATACACATTTGATGTTACCTTTTTTGCCCTTTTAAGATATTTGCTTTTTTTGCCTTTTCTAACTTTCAATTGTAAAGGGAAAGGAAATATCTCTTACTCATGTTAATATAAAAGTTTTAAACATTCTTTATTTGAATTGGGCGACACTTGTATCAACTCACGTCAGCGCACGTTTAGTATATACAAGGCCTTTCTTCGCGAAAATCTAATAAAAATGCTGCCAGAAAACTTCAAAATCGATCTGTGGTTCAATGTTACTACAACTATAGAGATTAAAGTTTTGTGAATTAAAAACTAGAAAAGAGACAAAAGTCAAAGATTCAAATTACGAATTTTTCAAACTAGTTCATTGTAAAATAAAAATTTCTAAAATAAATTTATATTTTGATTATTTTTCAGTTTTTGTTTTTTTAGTGCCTTCTTTTGCCTTTCGCGATTTCTAGTGCCTTTTCCTGCCTATTTCGCTATTTTATTTCGTTATTTGATTTTGTCTTTTTGATAAGTCTTTAGGCCCTAAAAATCCATTCCGTGCTTATCACCGAAAGGATACTGAGATATTTAACTTCGTTTGATTGAGGAATCAGATCATTATTCCTTTTTAACCGGCGAACAAGCAACATGTTTGCACTTTTGCCCACTGAGTTTTGTACGTCAATTAGCTAGCCATTATTTTTATTTATGTCTGATGTATAGATGGCACAAAAAGTCGGACCCATTGCATTTCCTTGGGGGCACCAGCATTGATAATAAACTCCTCGGCAAGTGTCCCATTACACTCCCTCCACGAACTGCTTTTCGGATAGATATAATTCAAGGATTACATGGAAAGTTATAGTAACCTTGGGAAAAAATGCGTTCGGGCATATAAATTTAAAATTATTTTGCATGAAGTT
>NW_016169176.1:0-3015 GCF_001687245.7 Rhagoletis zephyria
GGCAATTTCTAAAGGTTGCGTTTCAGCTTATTTCCCCACTTTTTTTTTTGTGTATCTTTGTGCAAAATTCTAAACTATATTCTTGGTCTTTATCAAGCGCTACTTTTTTATCATTTAACCATTTCGAGCTGGACGGTGACATATCAGCCTTTTTTCTGCTTAAGTACGTTCAACTATCCTAAAGGAGAAGGACNTCTTTATCAAGCGCTACTTTTTTATCATTTAACCATTTCGAGCTAGACGGTGACATTTCAGCCTTTTTTCTGCTTAAGTACGTTCAACTATCCTAAAGGAGAAGGACCCGCTGCCAGCGTCTAAGTCCTTGGTAATATCTCCAGCTGACTGAAATTCTATATTTCAGCAGTAAAATCATCGAAATGGCGTAGAGGTTAAGACAAGGTTACTTACATATGTACGTACTGGTATGTACTAGTAAATATATACAAATATAAGATAGAAGAAAATTTTCTAATAATTTGCAAAGTTATGATTTCTCGCAGTTTCCACAATTTTTTTTATTAAGTAACTGCTCTGATATGTCCATGAAATGTTCAGTCGAATTCATGCGTACAAATGCGATTCACCCAATACCTAAATACTTGCCGCACCCTTAGAACATTACGAGTACGATTATTCTAAAAAGATATATTTTTCGAAACTCGGACTTTTTTCCTCTCTCAGGACGGTGTATACAGCAAAATGTACTGATCGGAACTAAACGAAATTAAAAACCGACCACCCTTGGGGTACCACCTTACCGATAAAAAAAAAATCGTCAAAAGAATTATCAAAATCGGTTCAAGTGGTCCTAAGTTATGCATAAAAACCTATTCCGGCGATTTTTTAACCGATTTTCCGAGCCAAAGTGAATTTTCTATTGAGCTGACCATATACATACATGGTNCATATGTACTGGTATGTACTAGTAAATATATAAAAATATAAGATAGAAGAAAATTTTCTAATAATTTGCAAAGTTATGATTTCTCGCAGTTTCCACAATTTTTTTTTTTATTAAGTAACTGCTCTGATATGGCCATGAAATGTTTAGTCGAATTCATGCGTACAAATGCGATTCACCCAATACCTAAATATTTGCCGCACCCTTAGAACATTACGAGTACGATTATTCTAAAAAGATATATTTTTCGAAACTCGGACTTTTTTCCTATCTCAGGACGCTGTATACAGCAGAATGTACTGAGCGGAACTAAACGAAATTAAAAACCGACCACCCTTGGGGTACCACCTTACCGATAAAAAAAAAATCGTCAAAAGAATTATCAAAATCGGTTCAAGTGGTCCTAAGTTATGCATAAAAACCTATTCCGGCGATTTTTTAACCGATTTTCCGAGCCAAAGTGCATTTTCTCTCGAGCTGACCATATACATGGTTCCAAGAAACTCTCGCATGGCATTCAACTCAAAGGTTTGTCTAGGTCACTCAATATCCAGATATTACTTGATGGAATTCGAGATACGGAAACATATACATATATACTTATTTAGCTTCACCCACTTAATCGTTTCTTTCCGGTTAATTACTGCTGCTGAATTGATTTGCCCGCATATTTTAAATGTCGGGAATAGTGCTTTGCCTTCAAATTATTTGGGATGAAGTTTCAAAAAATCGTCGTTTTAAAAGAAAGTGCAATGCCGAGTTCCCACAAGTTCGAAACTGAAACGACAAAAGCAATTTGTGAAATTTAAAACCCGAAATACGTAAACGGGCTTACTGACTATTTTGATGATCTTAATGAAGCGTTTATTTTTTTATTCCCAACTTTGTTATTAAAATTTTTNGTCCTAAGTTATGCATAAAAACCTATTCCGGCGATTTTTTAACCGATTTTCCGAGCCAAAGTGAATTTTCTATTGAGCTGACCATATACATACATGGTTCCAAGAAACTCTCGCATGGCATTAAACTCAAAGGTTTGTCTAGGTCACTCAATATCCAGATATTACGTAATGGAATTCGAGATACAGAAACATATACATATATACTTATTTAGCTTCACCCACTTAATCGTTTCTTTCCGGTTAATTACTGCTGCTGAATTGATTTGTCCGCATATTTTAAATGTCGGGAATAGTGCTTTGCCTTCAAATTATTTGGGATGAAGTTTCAAAAAATCGTCGTTTTAAAAGAAAGTGTAATGCCGAGTTCCCACAAGTTCGAAACTGAAACGACAAAAGCAATTTGTGAAATTTAAAACACGAAATACGTAAACGAACTTACTGACTATTTTTATGAACTTAATGAAGCGTTTATTTTTTTATTCCCAACTTTGTTATTAAAATTTTTCAATTTAATCGCCATTGGAAGTCCGGCATAAACAAATTAAAAATACAAATGAAGTTTATTTACTTTTGTTTGCATGTTTTAAGTTTCTTATGATTTTTAACCTGAATTTTTTACCATAATTTCACTCAAGTAAATGAGACCTTTTTAAGTTAGAGAAATATCGACAATTAAATTAAAAATTCTAGCGCTTACATAAATTTACTACCAAACACCAACTTTTGTGGTCGCATTGACTATGCCTTTATTTCATGTCTGTCCATCTTAAAACAGAAAGCCGACTGTAATCTACCTTTTAGCTTAGTTTTGATACAACAATGTTGCCACCTTAACCGTGCATATGAGCAAATCTCACGAGTGATTACATTTTTCGATAAGAACGTGTTTTTGGTCGAAAATTGTGACACACTTATCTTGAACATAAACATTTATCTTTATTTTGCATAAAGAACAAGATTGCAATGCCGAATTGTATTTAAATGAAAATATAAAAAGATTTACTAAAAAAAATTAAATAAATAACAACTCATGTTCACATATGTATCTACCTGTAGTAGTTGCGTATGTAACGTATACGCCTCGTAGGACCATAGGCAGTCAGCTTACACTTTTACTCGCATAAATAAAATCATATATTTAAAAGTAATTAAATATTGGCGAGAAACATTTTCTGCAATATTCTCTACGAATATTTACATTAATTTCTTAAT
>NW_016169176.1:3131-3342 GCF_001687245.7 Rhagoletis zephyria
CCTTCGCCAGGCCGATCCCGTAAATCCCCGTATCAGGGATCTCAACTCGGAGATTCGGCTACTAGTGAACGTACATAAGCGGAAGAAGTGGGAGGACCATCTGAAGACCTGTAACTTCGCCTCTCGTGTGAGCAAGCTTTGGTCAACCGTGAGGTGATTGTCCATCGGGGAAACCGTCCAACAAAGGAGAGTCTTCTCGCCCGATAGCTAT
>NW_016169176.1:4290-6206 GCF_001687245.7 Rhagoletis zephyria
AAAAAAAATAGTAATTTCGGTACATCTTCGCCCAAATGAACCTCGTAAGGCTAAAATTGTTCAAATTCTTTACTTATTTTTTATTGTACTTGTTTCTGGAACTCCTTTGATTAAAATAAATACAAGAAGAATGCGTTTCTTTCTGCCTACAGAAGGTAGTGACACTACACAAAAAAACACTCGTGCGATTTGCTCATATAACTTCACACAAGCAGCAGGAAAGTATTTTGCTTAGAAATTCAGTCGGGAAAAATGACTACTGAAACTACATATATACATACATTTAAATATGAACAGTTAAATACTTCTCCTATTTTATTTTAGTGTCAGTTCCGCTTTTGTCCCTACCGTATTTGACAAACACAGAAGTAGTAAATATATCAGTTCCAAGTTTTGAAACTAGCTTTTATTGAGTAGCAGTTTATTACTTTTCCCCGAACGAATTTTTTAGTATTCAGTTTTTTTGGAAGCTTAAAATCATTAACAACTCGGCTAGGCTTTGTTGCTGAGTTTATCGAATGCGCTTTCATACTGAGTAAAGTTTAGTAGAGCATGATTGCATGTCCTACATTGAATGGTACCCTTTGCGGCACTAAGTTTTCTTAAGTGTAGTTTATTGTTTGCACTCTTTCATTTCCATTCTATGTACACTTTTCACAGCGGCACATTTTCCCACTTATTTCGCTTCTATTTGGTAATGTTTTAATAAAATTTCTGGAAACACTTTTTCCATTTTTTTATTCTCTTTATATATTTTTTCTATTATTTATTATTTTCTTCTTCTACAATCAAAATGAGTTCTTTATAGTTTATTTCTACAATTTTGACCTAACATATATTTTTTTATTTTACTTAAACTCAATTATAATTATTCCCATTAAAAAGAAAACGATATTAGGCAAAGCGTGTGTGAAATGCAAAAATTGATTGTGCCACTGTTTATCATAATCGTAATACATACTACATATATTTAAAAAAAGATGAACAAAAAAGGAAGAGAAGGTTTACAAATAATTATTAAGTAATAATCTTTATTATATTTTTGCGCACAGAGTGTCCAAATCAGCCTATTTATCAATTTCGTGACTGTTTCTTCTTCGAGAATTTCGTTGCTTAAAAAACTTGATGCTTTACCGCCGATATGAATCGTAATAATTAAAACAATTCTCAAATTATAACCTTTAAAATGGTCCAACATTTTGTATATTTATTTTTTCCCGTAAAAATATTTTTGCTAATTTTATTCCATTCAAAAGTCGAGAGTTCATTTTTTCTTAACGGGACTTCTGTGTTTTTATTACAAGTAAGAGTTAGCATTCGCGTATGTAGTTAGTTGAATCAAAAGTTGGCTGCCGGTTACCATTATTGAGAAGAGCAGAGTGATCATACCCCTTTCTTTTATTAAGTTTATTTCAAAATTGAAGTTGCTTTTTTATACCGATTACCAATTTCTAAAAATCCGAATTACCAATTTCTAAAAATCCGAATTTTGAGGGAAGCTGGGTGATCACGCCTATTACTTTTATTATGGTTATTTCAAAAATAAATTCGCTTTTTTTGTACCATAACATTGGTTAATTTACTGCTCATTATTAAGAAAAGTGTTGGAGAATTTTTCAATCGGCTAATAACCACGCCTACTTCCCATATTTCAGTATTTGAAAAAACGAAACTGCTTTATTTTAGTAATAATTAACTGATGTAAGGAGTAATCGTTATGAACAATATAACTTTTTTAAATTAAACAAGTAAGAAATTTTACCATAAACGTATTTCTTGGTAAAGAATTGTTGCAAGCATCAATTTTGAATAAATTAGCTTCAATATTTAATGATTTATCGAAGATTTTGTATTTCTCTAAATTACCGTTATATGGGATGTGGGCGTGGTTATTGTCCGATTTTAAAAAGTTTCGG
>NW_016169176.1:6367-17883 GCF_001687245.7 Rhagoletis zephyria
CATGGCTTAATCGATTTCTTTTTTCATCCTGATCATTTATGTATACATTTGTCTATATCTATCTCGATTCGTTTTGGCTGTTACAAACAACCGTTATGTGAACAAAATTAATATACCCTTGTGCACAAGTGCACTCGGGTATAAAAATGGGCGGGACCACTCCGCTCTTTACGAAATTGGTAACCGGTACTAAAACCCGGGTTTTTTCGAGATTGGTAGCCGGCAAAAAAAAAACGATTTCCCTTTATAAATCACTGTAGGGGTGCGGTTACCCACGTACGTGTACGTAGCTTAGCGCAGAAGTACAAAGAAACATATCAAGTTTACTCTTGATAGAAAAAGAGGGAAGCAACGTCTAAATCACGGTCATACGGTGGTGAGTTTTTGTTAACTCGCAGAGCCCATAAGATAGACCGTGTCAGCTGACACGTTCTCCGCATTTACGTCCGAGTAAACAAAATTACGACCACTTCGTCCATATTTCCACATCTGTCCATTTGTGCGTCACTGCTATTACCAGCGATGCGACAATTAAAAATGTTTCCCTGAGAGATAGAACATTTTTATTTTGACCAAAATATTTTTCTGAACAGCATGGTACCATTTTTATCCAGGTACTTCTACAAATCTACGTTAATTTGGCGATCTAATCTTTGTGCTATTAATAGACTGCAAAAATTTATTTGCTATTTTTACACTACAAACAAAGTAGTTTCATTGCTTTTGTGCTATGAATTGCATTAATTTTGTAGGTTAAGTGTTATGACAGTTATATGTAGATATAATAGTGGGTTCGAGTAGACAGTTGACATATCATAGTTGATTTACTGATTAGATTCTCATCAGATATGTCTCGCGATTGATTCTATGATCTTCCGTTAAGTGTCCTTATAACTCTTTCCCCTCTTGATACGGTTGAGCGCGAAAAAGAGTCAACAATATAACCTTGTTTCTCCACACTATTTGGCATGAAAGACAGCCAGCAGTATCAGCAAAAGAGACCCTCTATACGTTCCCAGTCTTATACTTAGAGAGGTGTGTTAAGCCATCACAAGGAACATACAAAAAACAATCAACGATATAAATGCAAAAGAGTGCAACATTCTCATGAGTCAAATTAGTTAATTGAATGAGTTGACTCTTTAAAGTGAGTTGTATTTAGTTACTGAGTGAACTCCTGAAAGTTCAGAAAGTTCAAACAGATTTTGGAAAGTGTAATTCTGCATAATGCCCATTTAGTTGGTCTAACTTCATAAGGAGGGTGCATTGAAATCGAAATACAAAATCCAAAGTGTGGTACTTTAACTCAAACTATGTAAACCTTCTAGCGCCTAACTTCCTTGTTCGTAATATCATTAGGTCGTTCATCGGCAGGCGGCTTTCAGGCTAAATTTTTTTGGCAACTCCTGTTTTAATGCGGTTCGTAATGAATCGTTTCTAATAACCTTTGTTAATATCAAACACAAAAAGTTCTTTCTGAAAGCTTTTTAAGATATACGACAATTTTATGTTCATAGACCGAGCCTATAGGCAAATTCGCTTTTGGGCAAGCAACAACTTAATAAGTCCTTATCTCAGGACGAGGTTGGACACTTTTAGCTATCATAGAGGTTCACCATACAGTGTTTTTTTTTTCATAAAAAGTCAATCCGCCTCAAACTAGCTATTTTTTGCGTCCGAATATGCCGTATGCCTTATATTAATAACTTCATTTTCTTGAAAATCGTGGTAAATCTGTCACGGACGTAGTATAGTTCTAACAAACAAATACGGCAAGCTGTTAGGTAACAGGTAGTATGTACATACATATCTACCATATCGTGGGTACAACGTATGGATGAGGTGAATTTCTAATTTTCTCTAACTGGCGAGCCTTCGAAAGAGCAACGTTTTTAGATTCGCGCCCAAGCCGGAAGGATGGTTATAAGTAATGACAATAAAACAAAATTTAGCTTTCTTCGAAAATTCAATTGTGCTCCCTTTTGAATATAACCAAAAGCTGTAATTTTATCGAGAGTATCTTCAAATCATAAGATCGGTGAAAAGGTACAAAAATTGTTCCTACTTTTCCATCACTGTATGAAATGTATTTTAGAATTTTTAACATTTCTCGTTTGAGAAAATTCCCTAATCCAAGAAGAATGTATTCAATGTTGTTAATTAAATTTCAGTGTGTGTCTAATTAAATGTAATAGAAAGATAAAGTAATTTACTTTTCAGAAGTACTAACACCAATGTTGTTGTTGTTCGTGTGCCTGAAATTATCAATATTTTTGTATCGCTCACGCACTCCTCTCTATCGCTATTTCTCTCTTTTAAAATAAGGTTTACTTTGCCTAGTTAGATTTTAATTTCTTATTTTTTACTTATGTACTTTAAAAGCGTTTTAATTTTTCTAATAAAATTTTAAGTATGTATTTTTGTGTATATTTCGGTGTTAAAACAAAAAACTAAAATAGGGCACTCCTAAGGAGGCTGGAGAGATTTTTTTTTTTTAGAAAAAATATTTCCATGGGCTACAGACGTTTTTTTTTTTGCTATAAAATAAGTTGCGTGGATTAATTATGATCAAATTTTAAACATAAAAAATTTAGTTTGCAATTATAAAATATAAAGCGGTATTCACACTACAGTTACATAGTTAGCCAATATGTAATTTTACTCGAGCAATAAAAATGGAACAAAGACATTAAATAAATTGTATAATTGCGCGCTATTGTGAACGCTTCTATTAATTAAAATTATAACTTGATTTATTATTTTACGTTTTTGTGTTACCTAAATGGCATTCTCATTCTAAACGACGAAAATTGAAGAAGGAATGCATTACAAAATATCCAATCACCGACGAATTGTTCAAATGGAATGAGTCTGTTCCTTGAATTCAGAAGTGATATTACCTACGGTGATTGCGTGTGCGCTTATTGGTTTTTGAAAAAAAAATTTTAATCGATTCTCTAATTAAATATTGTGTATATTGGAAGCCAATCATAGGCAAAGAATTATATACGAAAAATGCGAAATCTCTGGAATACTCAATTTGGAGTACCATTTGATTACAATTTTTTTTTTTTTTTGAGAAGTTGAAGGAAGTTATGTGAAACCTTTGGTGGATACAAAATTACGATGAACAATTTTTATTATTTTTCCGTTCCCAAAGAGGTTCATGTTATAGAAAGTTACTGTTTTTATTTTCTTTATAATTTTATTTATTATATCGTCATTTGCGGTTAGAATATATAAGTTTCTTAATATCATGCACAGTTTCGTTTCCACACTTACAAACGATGCTCTGAGTTTGAATTATTTAGTTGAATTCACTTACACATGACCTGCTCTTTACATACCACAATTTGTGCCTTACCCTCAGACTGCATTACACTTACTTAAATGCCACAAATTATTTTAGAATCGTTACTTTGTTTTTTGTTCAACCTTCTATTGAGCCGACTTGTTTTTGTTTCTTAAATGAAACTTTAATTAAATGCTTAGTTTAGCTTATTTTTTTCAGTAAATTTTTTTTAGAACAAAATTTCCTAGCTTGAATTTATTGCTCTAGTTAATAAATATGCTGACTTGAAAATACATATACGACCATCAAATAAAAAAAAAAAACTACTATAATACTCAAAAAATGCATACATATATTTATATACATACTTAGTTAATATCTATCATAAATATACATATATACATAACTTATTACATATTAAATTATTATACCAATTGTAGCTAATCGTTGTTGTTTGCATTATTAGTTATTTTAGTCTAGACCTCCTTATAAACTTGTAATACTTGTGTTTTTTTCATACATTCATACATGCATACATACATATATACTTACTGCTATTAAGCCGTTTACAGACCTATGTGAGTCCATATGTATGTATGTATAAGTATGCACTACGTTGAGGGTTGATATCGTGAATGTCAAAGTTACTTAAATATGTGATGGGACTTTAGATACAAGTCTAAACAATTTCGCTTGAACATGGAATATAATTGTTTTGCCTCAGATTCAAATCCTACTTATAGGATTTGTTTCTATCTAGAGTACTTGAAATTTTTTCAAACAAATTTCTGTACATAAAGGATGGATTTCAAACAAAAAATTTAAGCAGGGATAAGACAATGCTTTTTTTTTTGTCCAATTTTCCAGAATTCGATCCGAAGTCGTGCATCTACAAACATTTATAATATCGTCAGTAAAATCTTGCTGACTAGATATGACTTTTTTCGGACTAAATCCTGAAGTACTACTATATACTATGTTTGTTTGGGGATGATAATCAAAAAGGCTTAAAAGCCAGGACAAATAAAAATCTTTAGCTGAACCTTTTTAAATACGAATCCGAACCCCGGGCTAATTGTCAATAATCATTCACTTAAAAATTAACCTTTTCAACAATTAATAAATCGACTATGAGGTTATGTGAAAAGTCTGACGTGTTGTCAACAATAAGTTTCAACCAAATTCGTACGTACCAAATTGCTTAATCTTTGCAAAAAAAGAATGATCATAATAAATGGATTAATATTTATCATCTAATCATATATCGCGAAGTCGAGTTACATTGGGCCTCCGCACACTAGATTGCTCAGTCTTTGAGTAATCCAACACTCATCTGCGAAAAGGGAATCGATAAATGGACGAAAATCCACATTTCATCCACTCTTCTTTCCGTTTTCGGATCCATTTTCGGATTTTTTGCGGGCTGGGTGTTGTCCGTGTGTGTGTGGCATTCCAGCGTCAATTCGTGATTTTCGAGGTTAACTCGTCCACTCTTCCCCCATACCCATATAAAAATGGATCTTGGCCGCCCGACCAGGCCAGTGTGCGGAGGCCCCTTATCATTTTCAGAGATATTTTCAAGTTGTCAGTCTATAAAGGCCGTTCACTGAATTTCTGTTTAAACTTAATTAGAAGAAGTTTCAATTAATTATTGATTAGTGTGGCCCAGAGTGTATAATCAAATTTTTTGTAAAACTACCACCTCTAGTCTTCTTGTCTGGCAGTAAAATTTAGATACCCATTTTTCGTTTATAAAAAAAAAAGTACTCAAAAATATGCAAATTTTTAACTTTATTCAGACAGAAATATTCGCATTGTTCAAACTCACCCAAAGTCAAAGTTGGTAGGTCCAATCCCATATTCGTCGGACTAAAACTAGTAAAACTGTCAAAAACTCGCTCAGAGCGAGAGAGTAACACTGAAAAGTATGGAATCGCTTTCTAGTATGAAAATGGTGGCTTCCGAAAACTTCAACATAAGCTCCAAATTTTGGTTTTAAAAATTTGCTTATTTTGTATGTAAACACACTCAGCTCACACATGTAAATAACCAAAAATACTTTCAAATTAACTAGAATCCACTTAAACAAGTAATTAAATACTTTTCAACGTGCATTAGCAGAGTGAACTTTTCCTTTGTTTACAATTTGGATGTCAAACACACAGCGAATGATCGCACCTTATTTACTCCTGACCTCATTTACTCTCTTTGTTGTCCTCTCAGTAGTCAGAGAATCGAGTACGGGATCGATTTTCAGTAAAATCTGACTACTTCTGACTATTCTGGGCTCATAAGAGATCGCAACTAGTAAAAACGGCTGTCAGTTCAAGCTATCGAACGGCTAAACAACCGCCGATTAAAGACAATGTTAATCATACATTTGGCAAACGGATCCTATGTTTCGTGGCCTCACAAAACTGTCTCAAAGCAAGCAAGGAAAATATTCTCCACTATTCGCCAGCTTCATTTTGCTGGTGTCCTCACTGATAAAGTGTCATCTTAAATTGCTAGATTCGGTTTGATGCTTTGTCTTGGGAAATACTAGTACCGGAATACATAGTTGCCTGTTGTGAATGCATCCGCAATATGATATTGAACTTAAGTGCTCTTTAAACTTCTTCTGTGTACCTTTTCTGGATTTTTTTTTTTCACAGTTGCTGTTGTCGCTGTAAATGCATGAGTCATTTCTGAGAGCTTGTAAACCATTTGAAATGCTGGCGCTCTTCATCTGTATAGCTTTGCTAGTGAATTGTGTTTGGTTCTCAGATTCCTAAGATTGAAATATAAATGCAATATTTATATATTTTTATTTAAGTATACTACTTTCTTTAAACAAATATCCCCAGGCACAGCATTTACTTATGTATGTAGAGATTTTCGTACGCGCTTTTTTTTTCGTTAAAATGCTTCTAGCTTTTTGAAATCGTTCAGATGCTTTGAGTTTACCGTATTTTCAATTGACTTGGCACAAATACCATTTTCTCCTTTTACAAATTACATCACCGCCGATTTTCCTTCATTCCTTTGAGTTCGCTACTTAAGTTCACAACCCATATTCGATCCCTCCTCAATGCGTTTTGCGTTCAGTTTGCGCTTCACCTATCCACGTATTCAATTATATTCCATGCCGATCGTACGTTTGTTTGTTTGTAGTTTCTTACCTTACATCCACAATCAAAACTGCTAGCGCAAGCTAATTATTCCAAATTAAAAAGTACCCGCGAGTAGGTGCTAAATACTACTTCAAATTCCACCAAAAGTTTAATTCAGTCAAAATCCCCAACTCTGAAAGTGTTAGGTGACTGCATAATTCCAAAACTGTGATTACAGGTGATGATGATGATGATGATGATGGTGTTGGTGGCAGAGACATGCGCGATGACGTTAATGCAAACGACGATGTTGTTAATGACAGAGAAGGCGGCGATGTCGGCAATGCCAATGATGATTATATAGATACCGATGATGGCGAGGATGACGTACTGGCTGGTGCTGACGTACGCCGCCGCATTGTGTACCATCACAATCGAAGGCATGCGATTCGAGCAACTGGGGCCTTGGAAAATCGGCATCATGTTGCCGATAACATTAATTTGGTTAACGAAAATCGTTCGCACGATCTATGCGGCGAAGAGGATTATGACTACGAAAATGATTGCCATAGCGATTGCGATCATAAAATTTTGGACAGCAACTATAAATGCCACTACAAGCGATGCAAGCAAGAGGCGGCAATGCGCACTCAACAGGCACACCCACAGTTGCAACAGCAACATTTGCATGCGCAACACTATCACCAACAACATGCTGCTGAGATAATGTTGCACGCGCGCAACGGTCCGTTGAATGATGCTATTAGTCTCACAACGGCAGCTGCGGCGCCTCCACCCCCACCCCTGCCAGCGGCACCCGCACAATTGGCAGTCGCACACCGTCACTTGCATCCACAAACCGTTATAAATCTTGGGCGCTGCAGCAGCGCTCTGGATGCGCTTTGCTCCGTAGAAGCCGCTGCTGCAGCGGCCGTTGCTGCGCTCTCACCAGCCTCCTCGAATGCCTCAACAGCATCCGCAACGCTACATCACCAACAACAATTGGCATATGCACAGCAGCAACATGCTGCTGCAGCTAACTATCAACAGCAACAACATAACCACCACCAACACCAACAGCAGCAGCAAACTTTGGCAGCAGCTGCCAACTTAGTGCAACACCATCATTTGCAACAGCACCAACAACTACAACAACCGCAACATGCGCCTCACTTCCACACCACGCCACCAAGTGCTAGCACGCCGCCTAGCCACAACAACAACGTACAACTGCAACTCGTTGCAGCGGCGAATGCCAATTCACCCAACGCCACCAACACCCCGACTTCGGCGGGTGCATCAGCAGCAGCAGCGGCGGCGGCGGCGGCGGCGGCAGCAGCTGCTGCTGCTGCTAATCGTCGCGATCACAACATCGACTACTCAACGCTTTTCGTGCAATTGTCCGGCACGCTGCCCACGCTGTATCGCTGCGTCAGCTGCAATAAGATAGTGTCGAACCGTTGGCATCACGCCAACATACATCGGCCTCAGAGTCATGAGTGTCCTGTCTGCGGGCAAAAGTTTACGCGTCGAGACAATATGAAAGCCCATTGTAAAATAAAACACGCAGATATAAAAGATCGTTTCTTCAGTCATTATGTACATATGTGATCAATTCTTTATGTGGTCAAATAAATAGTTAAAATTAATCACTCGCGCCTCGAGCCACTTACCCACACACACACACAGACACACACACACAGGGGCACAGTTCTTCCATTAGACCGAATTCACTTAAAATAGTATTTATTTCCACTCTATATTCTTCAAGCTTATGTAGGTACAAAGTGTCTCACTATTACGGTTGGCAACTCTATGCCCAGCATACTTCTACGCGATTGTCGTGAATGTTGTGAAGAAAAGACGAATCTCCGAATCAGGTCACATTTTCGATTAAAAGTAAACATTAAATAAATATAAATTGTTGCATACTTTTGAGTGCCACAACAACAAAACTGAAGATTAATTCTGTAGAACAGAGGTTATCATTGGGCTTTAGCTTGAAAACATAAAAATTGTCCAACCCACTTACATAATGGTTTTAATCTTTTAAACACCAAAAATCGGCAGACTAACGGCCCTGTTCCTTACATCAAAGACAAATGTTATTCCATGACTATTTAAGTTACTACTGCGCCTAAAACTATGCCGCATAAACTTTATTGAAGCGCAATAATCAGACAGCCGATCGAAAATTTGTTTTGCAATTGTTTTTTTGGTATATTTTAAAATATAGATATTTTTAGTTTCGTCCTTAAAATGGAGTATTCGAACGGTAGTATCTTCTGCAAAACGGCATGGATTTTTTTCTTTATTTTTATTATGGTTCAGTTATTTAAGCTCGCATGCAAAAAAAAAACTCTTGAAAATTTAAAGTTTAATAATTAATTATTTACAAATTGAATTTTGTTTAATAGATTTTTTCGAACATTATAGGCATTTTTTATTTTAGTATTTACAGGGGCTTGAAAACCGTTGGCATTAATAAAAAATCGAAGATTTGACGGAATCATACTCTTAATAAAAACCCGAAGATAATAGGGAAACTATTTATAAAAAATTTCAGTCCATTTCAATTGTATTTCAATTTTACAATTTATTTGAAAATTTTCAATCCATTTTTTTCCCAAGCAACTTTTTTTGTTCGAACGGTAATAACTTCTGCAAAAACTAATGGATTTGAAGGAATTTTTTTTTTTCTTTTTTAGGGCTACAGTTCAGTTAACTAAGCTTCTATGCAAAAATAAGTACGTGAAAATTTGAATATTACATAATATTTAATTCAATAATTTTAACTTTTTTCCAAAATTGTTCGACATTTCCATTTTACATATGAAGTTTTTAGGTACAACAAAAAGTGTGATTAATGAACAATATTATATGTTAGTGTGGACATGCTGAAATTCACTTTTTCCAAGATATGAATTTATAAAACAAATTGTTACAAAACACATTTTCGATCAGGTCGGCGGTCCGATCTGAATGGTCTAATTACAATCACTCTGCTGCATTTGAGCGATGGCCTAGGTTAGACTTGCGAAACTTGAGAAACTCCCCAAGAAAAAGTCTAGCGATGTCAATAACACCTGGTCAACTTCGTGTGTATTAGCACCGCTATACGATGGCGATTTCGAAAAATGAAATTGCTGCCAAAATCGGGATCGTCTTCTTATCACTCCGAAGCCCAGTCTGTCAACACACTGCATTGTCTATTGTCATCAATAGATTGCGGTTGTTTGGGGTTATTTGTCTACATAAAAATCCGCAGTCTAGTCAACAACTTTCAGCACCTGGGTCAATTCGATCTTGTACGGGTATAAGCCCAAGTCCTGACGCAAAACTCGCGAAGTTCAAATCTGTGAAAGGACGAGTTTTTCTGCGCGAAGTGGAATCAAGGCGATGTTTTCGGCCGTTCTGACGTTCTTTTAACCAAACCGGTCGTCTCAAATTCAGCCATTAAAAATTGGGGGTCACTCTCCATTGCCGACTGTACCTTAGAATGAGCGCAACGCTCGCAACGTTTTCACTAACGAATACTTGTTGTGATAATAAAATTGCACCAGTTGGACGTGCTGCTCTATCTTGTCACTTGCAATGAGGATTTGGCAACAGTGACTGAAAAATAAATCATAGGTTAGACAGGTTTCACGAAAACTACATCATCGCCAGAGGGCGCAGGAATCTACGCGCGCCAATTTAAAAGCGCTTTAATTGGACAATTCACAAAGGTGGCGTAAGTGTTGTATTGCTGCTTGTCGTAAACTTTTGATCGGTTGAAAATAGTTTCAGGGATTCTCAATATATCATAAGACTCCTATTAAATATTTTCTCACTATCAAAAATAGTTTATTGTGGTTTCGAGCTCTCTAAAAATTGTTATTAATTTTTAATCGTTAAAAACTTTACGGCATGAGACTATATGAAACATTACGAATTATTGTAAATTTTTCACAAAGCTATGGTTGAGTTGCCTACCATAATAATGACATTAATAGCGTTTTCTTTCCTACAAAAAGTGTTGCCTTTTCATTGCCCTCTCCTTAGTATTTAGTGCGAAGAAGGCACTGAGAAGGCAACATTTTTCGGTAGAAAAGAGAACGCCATAAGTTTTATTCACACTATACCAATCAACACATTGACACATGTACAAGTATAACTAGTACATTTTAATCTTATACCAAACAAAAAATTAAGATATCTTTAAATTTTTCCTCGTAGCTAAATAGAATTTATGAACGTATGTATTTATGAAACGTAGTTGTAAATCTTCGAAGCCAGCGAAACACCAAAGAAATCACTAAATGATATAACATAAAATGAATATAAAAATGTAATAATAATGACTTTACAAGTAACTGTTAAAAAAAAAGGTCAGTATATCTAGTATTTAAAAGTTTAAACGAGCAAGCGATTTTAACAAAACAAAAAACCAAACAAAGTACGAGTATTAACCCACCCGGGCAAATTGTGGATTCTGTAGTAGACTGTAGTATTGCATATTTACCAATAGTATTTTTTTTTTTTTTTATTAATGTCAAGGTATTGAGATGAAATGAAAATTCGAAAAATTACACCAAAACAAAGATATTTATGTTTAGTGAAATTTATTTATTTATAATATTTTATATTATCTATTTTATGTAGTCACCACCAGCCAAAGAAAAGTTAAAAAAAATTGCGAAGCAAATACAAAAATGTTTGCAATTTATTGTAGTATTTTTTACCCTTGTTTACAAAACATACATTTGCAACGTGAGAACAAGTATTATTCTAGGAATTCCAAATAACAAACACGATAAGTTATATAACACTTCAAGTAGTGAATCAAGATTAACACACTTTTAAGTCCTGCCATGTTAAATTTTTAGTGAGTTAATTACAATTCGAACGTTCATACAATTTCAAAGATATTTTAAGGCGAATTTTACGAAGAATAGTATGTCAGTTCAAACATACATATCGCTGGCTTAGAGTGAAAAGTTGCTAAGTGCACTTATTATGAAAACTCATATTTAGATATAGGAGGCTATAGAAATTAAAAATGCATTGTTTCGAAAAGGACAAAGGTGCTTGTTTTATTTATGCTTTTTTTTATTCAATCAATGGACGATTTTTTAAGTCCAAAATAGTAT
>NW_016169177.1:0-17882 GCF_001687245.7 Rhagoletis zephyria
GAATGAAATGCGGCAAATACAATTGCGCTGGACTCTAATATGTATTAACATAATCATATCTCATTCAGTTTGTATTGCAGTAATGCAAATATGAGTGAATTATTGCAGGTGCAACTTAAAGCAATAGAAACAAGGAGCATACTTTGTGTGAAAACCAATCACAAGGCTAAAGGGGTGCATAAGACTTATCGTTTTAAAAAAACGAGGTTCTTCCCCTGAGAAAATACAAAAGTGTGTACGAATTTGGTGCATCGGAGTTGATTACGTCATTTTGCAATAGTCACAAAAAAGTAAATACCCTGCGGCAAAATTTTAACTGATGACTTAATAGCTAGAAATGTCAAAATATTATGGACGTGAAAATTTGCTCCATGCACAATAAATTTGAATGAAATGAACAAAGCGATAAATTCCTAAAGAAGAGTTAAAAAACCTTTCAACCTTGGATGGAAATGAATACCGCGATAAACCAACATACAACCGTCTTCTAAAGTAATATATGTACTTTGCAAGTGGCTAGTGCTCCCTCATTAATGCCACAGACACACAGACACATTTGATGCCTAATGTCGCATTTTGAATAACTAGAAAATTTCTCCGCACTCGGGACAGCGACAGGGTGCCTTCGGGTATTGCCTGAGCATCACCTGCACATCGAAGCCCAAATGCTTCTCGTAAGTGACCATAACAAAAAAACAGCAAGCAGTTTCAGATGGGATGTCACAGATGTAAGCACTCCAACAGGCCCTTGCTCGAGGAGGCACGTCAGAGGGCGCCTCCTTGAATACATGAACGCGGTCTAGACATACATTGGTCCACCACTGGACCCGACGACGTGCCGACGTGTGATCAATGGCATCTATATGGAGTCGGTAACCTCCTACCACTACTCCAGACTTATGAAGCCGATCGGAGCCGAATCACCACCTGTAACAGACACGGAGCTTCAATTATCATGAGAGACCAGCGTTACTATGGCCTGGTTACGATCTAGATATTACTGTCAACAGCGATCTGTCCAGCCTCGACGCCAATATCCCTGATACTTGTCCGGCATGTGTAGACTCACCGCACGAACCCATCCACCTCTTGACATACCAGCTCAATCTCACTCAAATAACATCTTTCTTCCTTTGGTCCTACCCCGTCGAAACAGCCCGTTTCTTGGGCCTATCGTTAGTTGAGCTTGACGGAAACTATTGGTGGATAAACCCAAATAGGCGGGGCTTAGTAGTGCCGTTAGCACAACAACAACAAACGTAATGACAAGAATATCTTGTTATGCCCAATCGGGTAATTTAGGTAATTGTTATCACTAAAAAATCCGGCAAATTTTTCCTTTATAATGTGACAAAACTGTTGGGGCAGGCTGAAGTATTTTTACCGTCAAATCAAATAATTCAACCAGTTAAATTGTATGGTTTCGCTTTGAAATCATCTTTGCGGGTATAGAAGCCTGTGGGTGAGCCAATGGAATATAGTTCTTTGAGGTAATTGCTCGCGTTGATTGTACGCTGAAACTGGGATATAAGCAACATAAATAGAACTCACTTAGCATAGGCTTGTTTTAAATCTTTCCTTATACTTTGAAAAAATGCACGACAATACTCAATCCCAACTCTTTCGTTCCCGTTCGCGCAATGCACTCTAGCCAACGTGATCAAATAATGTCCGAGAAGAGGTAAGCAACCCGCGTGAAGCCTTCCATGACGGTTGAAAGAAAGGGAGATTCGGTGGGGCCTCTCCGAATTATTCGATCGGAGGGCTTAGGGGCTTAGTGATGTCAGCAGCGTCCTTTCACTAGCAGAGGCGGCTACAAGGTGGCGTCCGTCTTGGAACAAGCGCCTCTTTTAATAAATGTACATCCTTACAGGCCTCTTCCAACAAAGGGATGGAGCGCTGGGTTTCAGATCCATCACTTCAAAAGGAGCTTCATTGAAAAGACAAAAAATGTTTCGGATAAATTCAACTCCTAACGTGGATGAGCCTCGCTGACGAAGTAAGGACTGCAATTTACGAATGTGCACCTGAAGTGTCAGGACTCTATACAATTGATCAATATTATCGGAAAATACAAGGCTGACATCACCGCAGTACACTCAATGCGATGAACAGAGAATATCTGTGAAAAGGGTGCAATGACGCTGGTGCAACGAACCCGAGCGACTATTGCTCGATATCAAGAGAAAAGGAGGCTGGTGAAACGTCAATTCAAAATGAATAAAATGGAGACGGAAGGAATTCGTCTCAAAATTCTAACAAAACATGAAGATGGAAATATGATAACCAGTGTTGCCAGAACTTTTTGGACGAACCGGCTAAATTGGCAAATAAAACCGGCTAAAAGCGGCTAAAATGTTTCAACTAAATTTCACATGTTTTATTTAAATAAATCACGAGTAAAAAGACTATTTCTTGGAGAGAAGTTACAAATTCGAGCCGGAAAAAATTTTCCCAGCAATAATTTGCAATTAGGAAAAACATATGATTGTGGCACATGGTTGGATTTTTTGTCGACGATAATTTGAATAAATTAAATTAAAAAATTTACAAACTGGAGCGATTTTAAAATGAAAAATGGAAGTTAATACTTGTTTACTTAATTAATTTAGTGATGATTTGAAAGGTATTCGGAAAAAAAAAAACTGTGTAGTAAACCCGACAAAGAAATTGAAACGTATGTTGAAGAAAGTCGGACTGATAAGATGTATATACGTAGATCCTGTTTTTTGCCCCTCTGAAAGAATTTTAAAAATTCTATACAAATTTCTTTTGTTTGAAATGCAACCATGGACACTAGCCGGCAGAAAAACTTGCAAATATGCGTTCGTACAGAAAATTGCAAGTTTCTCTACATGAGAGAGAATTTGGGAGCATTTTTTCTTACTATCTGATATTTTGAGTGACAATTCTCGCTGGATTTTCCCTACAAGGTCTTCTCAGACTGACCGATTCTCAATTCACTCAAATAGAAACCAATACACATAAAATACGCTGTAAAAATTTCCCTTCAATTTTAAAGCAGTAAAACAACGACCTTACGACGACGATCAACCCCAACCGAGGCCATATGTTGACAAGGGATGCAAAATCACAGTTACACAAAAGAACTGGTCAGATTTTTCAGAAATCCCTTCAATTCTGATGTAAAATATGATGCCTANATTAGGAAAAACATATGATTGTGGCACATGGTTGGATTTTTTGTCGACGATAATTTGAATAAATTAAATTAAAAAATTTACAAACTGGAGCGATTTTAAAATGAAAAATGGAAGTTAATACTTGTTTACTTAATTAATTTAGTGATGATTTGAAAGGTATTCGGAAAAAAAAAAACTGTGTAGTAAACCCGACAAAGAAATTGAAACGTATGTTGAAGAAAGTCGGACTGATAAGATGTATATACGTAGATCCTGTTTTTTGCCCCTCTGAAAGAATTTTAAAAATTCTATACAAATTTCTTTTGTTTGAAATGCAACCATGGACACTAGCCGGCAGAAAAACTTGCAAATATGCGTTCGTACAGAAAATTGCAAGTTTCTCTACATGAGAGAGAATTTGGGAGCATTTTTTCTTACTATCTGATATTTTGAGTGACAATTCTCGCTGGATTTTCCCTACAAGGTCTTCTCAGACTGACCGATTCTCAATTCACTCAAATAGAAACCAATACACATAAAATACGCTGTAAAAATTTCCCTTCAATTTTAAAGCAGTAAAACAACGACCTTACGACGACGATCAACCTCAACCGAGGCCATATGTTGACAAGGGATGCAAAATCACAGTTACACAAAAGAACTGGTCAGATTTTTCAGAAATCCCTTCAATTCTGATGTAAAATATGATGCCTAAAGACTGCAGATCTCCAATTTAGATGACCGGTCATATGACCGGCAGATGTCTCGTAGGATTCCCAGAGACTTTTGCTTTACATAGAAATTTGTGCCCTTTTATTTTCATTTTGACTGACTTCAGTGTTGGTTCCTTTAATTCAAGTTGGCATTCGGTTTTTGAAATTTAAATAAGTTCTCAGCAAAAAGGTTTGTTTAAAAAAATACATATGTGTACATAGTGCCTGAAAATATCAATTTTCCCCTTACCTTAAACCTTTGGGAGTGGGCACAAATGATGTTTTGTAATTTAGGCAGAATTGAATATGCGCTATCTGGGAAGACAATATCTACATGTAATATTTATTCTGTTTGAAACAATTTCTTATTTCCTAAGTTTGCGAATAAAATATCATACTTAAAATTAAGACATTTATAGCAAACATTTTTTGAAGGAAATCCTTTCTTCGTTTAAAATAAAAATAAGCGAAATCGGCCCAATTTCATTCAACCCTGCCTGACATGAAAATTTTTTCCACGATAAGGCTAGTAGCCATTTCTAACAGATTTTTGATCGCAAATAGCACAATCGGCTAAAAACGGCTAGTTTTTTTCTGCGAAACGGCTAACAAATCGGCTGCCGGCTAAATCGAAATTTCTGCGCCTGTTTGCTATCGCAACCGGCTAAATCTAGCCGGAAAATGGCTGAAATGGCAACACTGATGATAACCAATGTGTACGATATACTTCGAGACGGCTATATTGGAGTCGATTTTGACGAAGAGAAACGCAGAACCGTAATAATGTTGCTTGAAATAGTAAATCTCCAGAAGAAGCCGGTGTACCAGCTGGGCTATTCAAACACCAACTGTGAACTCAATTTTGTCTGATGAACATATTCCTGATATACAAGTTTGCGCCAATCTACGCGGTATAAAGCTTGCTAATATTGTTTAAAAGGTTATTGAGCTAAATACAGCGACCCCATCATTGAGCCCTGCCTAAGGTGTCTGTAGACTTAAAAAATCTACCGTTGACCAGATTTTCACAGTGCGTGAAATCCTGGAAAAGGCGTTAGACAAACGAACCTTTTTGTAGGTTTCAAAGCCAGTTTTGACGACACGAAAATAAGCTACCGCCGATATTCCAGGTCTGAATTTCGGATCCACGCAAAACTAATCTCTCCATGCCGTTTAAGACCAAACGCGATTTTAGGCAAGGCACATATAGGCGTAATATCCTGCAGCGAAATCAAGAGCACCCATGAACATAATCGTTGCACCAAGTGCAGCAGAACCCGGTTGAAAATGAGAATAAAAGACCATAAGCCCCCCTGCATACAGTACAGTATAGTAGTTCCCTTTTTAAAATGAAAATGAAAATCTTATAACTTAAGTAGAAGGTGCATAGAATGAGCAAACAAAAAAATTTCCTACAAAGCCTTATTACTGATTTTCAAAGCTGTAATTATTTGAATCTAGTCTGCACTAAAATATATTGTTTTTTATACGTCAATTGAATTTATCGGTTACTCCGATAGCTAAAATATTTCAAGCCAAACTTAATGTTCCCCCACTATTCAGCCAATTATTCGCAGCGTGTGAGTGCGTCATACAATTTGCAAATATAAATATTAGATTTTCGCGAAATAGTCTCAATTCAAGATATACCTAAATGTTTATGTTATTTTTCATTTTTAGTTTCTTATTTTGAGAACACGAATCAAGTGTCTCATCGTGCGTCATTTCATTGTGAATAGCAAAGCTACTTATTTGACGACGTTCGCGCTTTTGTTTGTCAACAATAAAGAGGTGGCAATTTTTTTTCGAAACTATTCTTGTTTTTGGCTGTCCTTTTTCTTGAATCCATATTTTTGTAGAAATCTACTCCACTTTGTTTACCGATTGCGAAATAGCAAATTATATCAACGTGCATAAATAGTGGTGAAATATGACTATGAATATTTGTATATACATGTGTGTGTATACTAGGGTGATTGACTCGATTTTTTTTGCAGGTTTTTTGAAATCTTATTTTTTCGAATGGCGCGGAAAACAGATTTTTACAATAGAATAAACCGGGATTTTTAGTTTGGATTAGTAGTTTATTTTTATACCAGGATCTAAAAATTCTAAGTAACTGTTTTATTGCGATTGGAGCTGGAAGATTTTTATTAATTTTATATCTGAATATTGGAAAATTTTCCGCTACAAAAAACTAATTAAAAAGAATAATTTTAAGCAAAAAACACAACCGAATTCAATTATCATGTAAAAATTTAGGAGTAGCGTTAATTTTTTCATGATATAATGATCGAATTTAAACTAAATAAGAATGGGACCACCCTTGACGTACCACCTTTCCGATGAAAAAATTATTACGAAAAAAATCGTTCACTGTTGTAGCAGCTTAATAAACTCTGTCAAAATGAGTCCATCGACGCCATATGGTCTTCATTTTCATCTAACGGCAGGTTCAGGAAAGGTAGAGAGAGGGATTTCGTCAGGGCATCTTATTCAAATTAGACTGAACAGTTTAATCTGCTAGAATATCCTGAAAGGTGCCACTGGTTTTCGATGATGGTATTCAAGGGGAGGAGAGTTAATGAAGGTTTTGATTGATTCTCGCTGAACAACATTTGTATAGTCGGCCGACTTTAGCGCATGGTGTATTGTCATTCTCAAGAAAGTCGACTCTGTATGTTCGAATTTTTCCTAAAAATGGACCCTGGTTTAACGATCCAGTATTGTTGAGATCGGTGAACCCCATTTGAGTTTGAATTTTTCACTAATTTTTTAGAAGCTTCTATTAAGTTTCCCACGTCGGTAATCAAATATTGAAATCAATTTTTCATCAACTTCCCGCTAAGCTGGAAACTTAAAACTTCAAACTCAACTCAGAACCCGATGACAATGCAATACGAAAGATTACTCAATCCTCTATGTAGCGCAGGTGTCGAGATTTTTAAAAAATCCCTATTTATGACCGGATTTGTTTCATATTTCGAACGTATAATATTATCATGAAAAGGAATAAAGCTTGTCTTAATTTTTTTAACGACTTGTTTCTGCTTTACTTTCTATCCAAAATACTTAAAGCTTACTTTGCCTTATTGATTTGTAAATAAAAGCACTATACCTATTTATAAGTGAAATAAAACCGGTTTATGCGGGTTTTTCTTAATTTGAACATGGGAAATCGGTTTTTCTTAAATTGCCATTTTTCGAATAACTCGGAAACTGGTTTTCGGAAAAGAACAAATAATCTAACAACCTAGTGTAAACATATATCTGTGTTCGTATGGAAAAGTAGCTTATGTCGAAAGGCCGGCTTTAGTATAATGCGGCATTCCCTTTATTTTTTAAACGACAAGGAATTTTTTGATGAGACTTAAAAAGAATATTGACTTGCTAACAGCGGAACTATTTCTTGCACGTTTATTTGCTAAAAGTTGTTTAACGGCTTAGCGCCCGTAAGTCATTCGCAATCGTATGCTGCGAATGCCGATTTATACTAAAGCCAGCCTTTCGACATAAGCTACTTTTCCATACGAACACAGATATGTATGTATGTATCATATGCCAATTTGAAGAAGCACCAGTCCGAGAGCGAGTCATAAGCAGCGGATTACCTGAATACGTTTAGGGGAAGCAACACCTACTTTTAAGATTTCGCTATAATTAAGAGAACCTACACATACATACATACGTACACATATGCACAACCGTGTGCATATACATATTTGCTTGCTTTTAGCCACCGGGTGAGCATGCACTTTTCCACTATTATTCGTAATATTTATAATCGTTAACATGACGCGTTTGTATTTGTCCATATATATGCGTAGTCATATCACAAACAACTGCACATTTTCAAATATAAAGAAAGCGTTACTTTAAAAACCACCACTCACTGCGCTCCACTCCACTCCACTTCACCCTACTCTACTCAACTACATATGTACATATTTACAATTGTATCAATGTGCCAAGACACCAATTTGAAGGAAAACAAAGTCCAGGTGTTCGCTAAGACACGTTGTCGTCGTATCGTCGTCCCCCGTGCCATACTGGCTACTTGGTAGCAAAACACCATTCACTAATACAGCCACACAAATCATAAACCCAATTAACCACAGAGCGAGGACGAGTTCGAATCGAAGTCGTTGCGACGTCGGTTTGGTGAAGACGTTTGGATGAACTCGTGAACGAAGTCGTTCGTTCCATACAAAACTCAACGTCGTTCTGACTTCGGTTTTTCACATCTAGACAGGGTTGCCACTGACGAAAAAAAAAATATTTACAATTCACTCAAAAAAAACTTACCAGATCTGGAAAATATCTACCAATATTTTTTTTGGTATTTCAATAAAAATATTTTTGTTCTTTTCTAATAACATTTGAAATTTTTTATTAAGGAACTTTTTCTCGGTTTCCTTCAACCAAAAGCGAAAGTGATGAAACTAGAGGCAACAACGAAACTTCATCATTTTAAAAATTTCCAACTGGAGTTATTATAGACAAAAACAGTTAATCAAAAAACCCTTTGGTGTTTTTTTTTTTTGATATTCACATTGTTTTTCAAGTAAAACTTTTTTGCTATAAATAAATTATAATTTGATTATTGCAATATGGGTATCAAAATTAAGAGGTTTAGGAGCGTTTATTGCCGGAAGTATGTTTGAGGAGAGTTGCCACTCATTTGAAAAATTGTATTCAAATACATTGATAAAATAAATGAAATATTATAATCCGGGTATCCAACTGCACAAAAATACTTTTAAGGCGCGGTGAAGCCCGACGGGTATTTGCTGGTGTTTGTATAAAAAAAAGTGTGCATTGAAACGTTTGAAAATTAATGCAATAAATTAGACTACAATTTTAGTAGGAAATTTATAATATAACGAGGGCTTATATTCAATACCCTCTATCTGCAATTTTCACAGGTCCCATCTGGGACTTACCCGTCATCGCTGATATTAATTCTGACTTTGCAATTTAATAGTAAATTCTTCTGTCAAGTGTTATATAAGGTCAGCTTTAATATCACCGATGACAATTAAGTCTGAGCTGGATTTTTATATCAGAATCTAATTTTTTGGAAAAGTGCAGATAGAGGGTATTGAATATAAGCCCTCGATAATTTATAATATAAAGGTATCTAGGAAAAAAAAAGCGGGAACGAAAATATTTATTTATTTTTCAAACAAAATACTTTTTTTTATCAAACTGTGCTTTTTATCCAACGGCGAGTTCGCCAGCGAATAAATTGTTGACCAGAACGAGTCGGAAACGACGTCGTTATGAAGTCGTTTGGCAAATTGGGGAGCAATCAACAAATAGACGAAGACTTCAAGAATTAGCGCAACGACAAAATGCCTGCTATGCCATTTATTATTTACGTATGTATGTATGTATATGAATTTGTGTTTATATCCACACATGCACACATACGTTCTTTTTTGAAAACTGGCCTTTGCACACCTTGACTTGATGAGTAGTTTATCGTCTTCGCTGGGTACAGCAATGTTTACCGTACATACATACTTTCATACATATATATATGTATGCACATACTAATTCATACGTTTCCGCACATTGACAATCAAAAACAGTAGTATTGCATAGGTATGATAGTAAATACGTTACTTTTTGAAGCTTTTGTGCATAGCCGGAAGGTGTGGTTTAGCCAATGATTGACTCATCTTATTAGATTTTTTCGTGGAGGTCTCTAGCAAAACAGTTGTACATACATACATATGTACGGATTTTCTAAAGAAATCTCAATTACCAAAATCTAATCAATGTATGCCAAAGAATCTTTAGAATGGTCCCACTTTACCGAACGAAATATATAATATCAAAGGGGAAACAACAACTGCTTTGTTATTCTTTTCATTGAAGCCTGTTTTTACGTGACGGGTCCCAACCCCAGCGCACAAACCATTGCGGGATGAGGTGGTTTCTAAACCATACACACGTTTGCTCCAAGACAGACGCCCAATTGTAGCCGCACCCCATGACACACAGACTCTGTAGACTTCAGTGAGCTCTTAAATCGAATAAGGCGAAGTGGCCCCACCGAAACTCACTCGCTTTCTGCCGTGACCCAAAGTTCAACTAGGACATGGGTTGCATATCATGCCTGCATACCCAGAAGAACGACTATACAGTATGTGTTCCGAAGTCTCGTCACCCTTTAAGCAAAGTCGATATTTTCTCTAGGGTATAACCTGATATAAACGTTTTGTAGATGATTATTGCCTAGTCTACCTAAGTTCCCTACTCCCCGACCGTAATTTCTGCGTTTTTAGTTTACCCTATCAGTAATTATAAATCTCGAAGAAAAACAACTGAATCCACAAAATGCTTCTCGCCTCAAGAGTGCAGATACTGAGACTGCTCTCATAAGTTCGCCAACATCTTCGATACTTTGATACCGTACTGGACTAGTGCCGAGCACAGTGATTTGTCGTCCTCGCGCTTGCTATGGTGGTAGAGTATCAAAATACTGATGTATTGTGAAACGATTTTTCGTCATCCCTTATCAAAATTTAGTTTGGAGACAGACCGGTTTCAGCTTGTGCCATCTTCACGTAAAATTACACTGAAAATGGCACAACACCAAAACCGGTTTGTCTTTTAGCTCGGACTCCATGTACCACCAATTTCAAGAACGGTTTTGTCTACTTCTTTTGCGGCTAAACTATAGTTAGTATACTTCTAAGGTATAAAGAACTTATCATGGTATTTTGATGGTGATGTGCAGAAAATTTTCTAAGTTTCAAATTAGCTCAAAATAAAGCGCAAAAATCAATTCAAAAGTGACACCAATACATACAAATGCCATACATATAGAAGAATAAAGGGATAAAGGCAAAGATTTAAAGAAGGTAAATAAATTTAAGATAAAGACGAAGAGTTAAAACTGAAGAATGAGATATTTTATGTTATGATATGTTATGTTATGGTATGTTATGTTATGTTCTGGTATGTTATGTTATGTTATTTTATGTTATGGTATATCATGTTATATTGGGTTATGTTATTTTATGTTATGTTATGCTAAACTAGATTATATATTGTTATGTTATGTTATTTTATGGTATGTTACGTTGTTACGTTATGTTATCTTATGTTATGGTATGTCATATTATATTGGGCTATGTTGTTTCATGTTATGTTATGGGAAACTAAGTTGTGTTTGGTTATGTTATGACATTTTATGTTATGTTGCGTTGTTACGTTATCTTATGTTATGTTACGTGGTGTTGTGTTATCTACATTATGTTATCTTATGTTATGTTATCTATGTTACGTTATCTAATGTTACGTTATTTGATCTTATCGACGCATTTAACCTCAACTCACCACAGCTCACTTCAAATCAGCTCAACTAGCCGCACTTCAACTCCTCTGAGTTCAATTTTCTTAAGATAACAATATCTCCATTGAAGATAATGCAGCGTCTCTTATAAGCCAGTTGGTGAAATTTTGCAATTGTACAACACCTGCAACCACAGTAAACCAGCTTGGAAGCCGTGTATACAATAATAAATCTAAGCTTATGTGGGGGGTTGTAAAAAATCACCAATAGTTTTGACAAATTTCAACAATTTGAACGTCAACACGCCAACACCAACTAATGAAAATAATGGCAAATGCAACAAGTACGAGAAAACCGTAAAATTATGCCATGCAAGCGAGTATTTTTGCTGTATCTGTATGTATGTAGCTAGTGAAACTGTTGAAACAAGAAGCCGTGGGGTGCAACATTAATATTTGTTACTCAAATAGAAATCAATGCGGCCAACAGCAACAACAACACTTGTACAGAGACAGTGGCGTTAGTTGGGAATAACTTGCAACTTGTTAGAAAATGCTGATGGGACACACTACATACAAAAATATATGGCTACTTGCCGCAGCGTTGCAAGTTGGTTTGAAATGATAAACTTCCTAACCGCAAGGCAACAAAAACAATAAAATAGAGGAAAAACAATAACTAACAAAACATGTGTTTGGCCCTTCGGTGATTGTACGTACAATAGATGTTGCAAATTGTGGCATATGTTGTTGCACTTGCTGTTGTAGCTTACAGTAGGCGAGATATAAATGGGGTGGCATTAATATTGTGGTGGCGATTGCTGTTGCACACTTTCTGCAGTGTTGATGCAAGTAGCGCCTCCTGCGTACCCACTTTTTGGCTACTGATTAGATGCAGCGGCAGTCAATAACTTGCAACACACACACACAAATAAGCAGCGCTGTTGCACAGATAAAGCGAAAAGCGCCAGCAGTTATGATTTTTATTAAAATGCAAAATATCTGCTTGCCACAGCATTGGAGCAGATGCTAAGTGGGTATGCGTGCGTGTGTTGGCGGCCAGCGAGGAAAGCCGTGGTGGTGAATTTCACTCATGCTGGCGCTGACGAGGAAGAAGAATCGCTGGCTGCCACCAAAATGCTGCGGGTTATATGCGTTTTATATCTTAATTTGCATGGCCGCATTGTGGCAGCTGCGCCTCGAATATGAAATTGCAACATGCGACAAGTGATATGTAGCAAAGCAAAAGCTTATTGTTTTGTCGCTAGCAAGTTATCATTGCAACACTGGTGTGGTAAACACACACATACATAGTATATACACTCTCGGTGCTCATACACACATACAAGTGTTGCATTTAAATGGTGCAACTGTGCAACCAAGCGCAATGAATGGATTCGTATTTGTCAAAATTTAATAGTTTTTCGGCTGCCAATTTGCCGGAAACTAGTTGGAAAGTTTTTATTATTATTGTTATTATTTCATTTACTTATTTCGTTACATTGTTACTTTTCGTTATTTGTGTTGATTTTTTTATTTTATTTTTTGTATGCTTATCCTTTATCATTTGCTCATATTCGCGCTATGGCAATTTGTTTGCACTCGCTTTGCCTTTCATTTGCATGCAACATGTGCTGGGAGCTGCATTGTCTGCTGCCACGACCAGCAAGTGGCATTCACATTTGCCCCAAGTCAATTGTGTTGTGCTTGAAAATGTAGCAAAAGGCTGCGAAAAAATCGTGCAAAAAATTGCAAGAAATTGTATCGATACGCGCCATCGATGACTAATGCAAAGTCGTTAGTGTTTTTTTTTTATTGTGTTTTTTTTCAGTTTGTAGTTTTTGATCTTGGCTCGCACATGTGCAACTCAGGTGAAGGCAATTAAGTGAGTTAGTAGATTTGAACCAAACATTTTTAAATGGTTAATTTAATTTTATACATTTTTGTAAATTTTAATATTTATACGAGTATTAAAATCTGTTAACTCGGCCAATTGAACCTGCTTCAACTTCTACTCGCTACTTTTTAATTCTTAAGATTTTTTTCTTACATACCTTTTCCTTTATATGAAACTTGAAGGATATTGCTTACTACCCTAAGATCAGTTAAGGCACATTTTATCAAAACCCTTACAGCTGGGTCTAGCTGCTATACCGACGTTCATATCATTTCTTAACCGGTTTTTACAGGGAAGTTCTGGTTAAGATAGTAAAAAGTGTTTCGTAAGACAAACCAAAGACAAATGGCGAGATAGGGCGAAATACTTTCGTTATTCTAGTAAAATAATATGAGAAAAAAAGATCTTCCATTCACTAGTCGTGGTGGGAAAGTATTTTGAGAGAAAGCACTTGTATATCATTTAGCTCGCCTCGCTTCAACAGTAGCAATGGCACATGCAAGCAAAACGTGGAAAATTTTTGAAATCGGACTAAAATTACGGATTTTCATATAACGGTAAATTTCAGAAATGCTTGAAGCTTCAATATTTCGAAATTTAAGGACGCTAATTTACTCAAAATTGATACACATAACATATATTTAATATTTTCGCCGGGTATTTAATGTTCGGCTCCGCCCGAACTTAGACTTTCTTACTTGTTTTTCTTAAAGGAAATCTAAAAATTATAAAAAAAAACTAGGAAATCAAAAATGCATAAAACAAGTTTATAAAAATTAAATGAAATTAAAAACTATATATTTATTTATAAAATGTAATTTAAAAAAAAAAAATGAATAGAAAAGTAATAAATGTTAACAAATAAGGAAAAAAATTCCGCTGACCGAGAATCGAACTCGGATCTCTCAAATGGCATGCCTGTGCTTGGTTCACTCCGCCATTGCATTGGTGGAGCGAAGCGAGCAAAATTATATAGAAGTGCTTTCCCCAAAAATAGATTAACACCACGAATGGTGAATGAGAGGGCTTTTTTTGTAAGACTTTTGTGCTAGAATAACAAAGGCTTTTTACTATCGAAAGATGCACCATCTCATCTCATCCTAACTCATCTAAACTTATCTAAACTCACCTTACCTCAACAAACTTCATTTCAGTTCGCTTCACCTCAACTCAACTCAACTCCCTTAATTTTAGTAGGTGAATTTGAACCTGCGCGAACACTGGTTTATATAAAAGCCGAAATAACACGGCGGCAATGCTGAGCGGTTGGAAAATCCAATTTTTACAGGGCGTTAGGAAGTGAAGTTGGCTGCGGCAAACGACAAAACTGTAATTTTCTCATTGTTGCTTTTATTTTTACATTAGACGTAGCGTTGCCGCTTTGGTGTTAACGCTAGGCGGCAGGAAACGCACCCCTCAACACTTTTGTTTAGGTATGGCTGTTACGGAGCTCATTGCTTTTTTTAAGCATATGTTAGATGAGACCCTCTGAGTCAGGTTAGAATAATAAAATACTACTATTCAAAATTTGAAGCCTGATTTTTACCATTTCGATCAGGTCCTCGATATGTTTTTTTCTTTTTCTTAATAACACCCATTACGCACCCCTTCGCCCATCAATTTGCTTCAATTACAAAATTGCGTACACTACGTCAGATAAACCAAAGTATTAAATTACGCATAACTACGCATTCAAACAAGCATGTGAGAAAATAAAAACCGTTAAGGCCTACACACTCAATGAAGCATAACAAAATGAACTCATTTCAAGTCAAACAAATTATTTAATCGCCAACACAGAACATCTGCCACCATTCAACAGCTAAAGTCGTTCAGCAGTTTGCTGACTGCGCAAAAACATAAAAGTACTTTGCTCACAAAAACAATAACAACACCCATACATATGTAAGTGCGTTGCGACAAACGAGAAGCACTACCTAGCAACGTGTCACAACAAGTTTCGCACCTTGCAAAAATCACAGCCACCCCTTGAAGCGCCCGGAGCTTTAGCTTAGAACAAAAGACTCACCACCGACTGTGTCGTGCGCGGCTATGAGCGTCGCCGGGTGCGTGCGGCACCAGTTCGAAAAATACCAGCGCTACACAAAACGAACTTGCCGCAAATGTACTTGCAACGCCATTAACGACATGTGCGCATACCTGCGCATTAATACCGAGCAACAATAACAACAACAACAACACTATCTAGGACAAATGGGTATGAAAAGTGTGAGAAACTTCTACAACGTTTTGCCGCCAAAAAGCAACCCCGAAACGCTTGCTTGCTAGCCGAGATTTTAAATGCGCGGCGGTCGTGATTCACATGTGCATCCTGGCTTGGCAGGCGTAACGGCAGCTGACACACACGCATGTACACATTTACCTTGTAACGATTGCCTGCCTGCCTGCTGCCACTCGCTGTAGCATGCAACACAATGTGGCATTGAAATTTTGCGCACCAGCCGTTGCCACCACCAACCAAACAACTCCCAGCGAGTGTCCTTGCAATATGTTGCGCGCGTCGTCGTCGTCGTCGATCTCGCAGGATGTTCGCCCCTCTTCCTCAATGCACGCTGGTCCTATCTACATACATACAATCTCTGCCGCTCATCACCCCTCAGTGTCAACTTTGTTTGCTTCATTTGCTACCCGCTGTGACTTCATTTAGCGCTGTGCGCTGTGATTTCTGTTGCCCGTCATTACTATTTATTTAGTTAAGTGATAGTCGCGCCACAGTTGCGTGCTGCCGCTGTGAAAGTAGAAGTGAAAACGCTTTGTTGTTATTGTCATTTTGGGTGTTTGTTGCCTTACCACAAGCAGCAGCAGCAGCAGCTGCGCAGCGGCATCAATGTCACCAATGCCAATGCACCTCAGGCAAACTCATCATCAACAGCAACAGCACCACCACCGGCCGTGGCAGTGGCACTAGCAGCCGCATTAATGAAGGGTGGCAAAAGCATGGGAATATTTTTTTCACGTATCACCCAACTTGTCACGGGATCAGTGCATGCATTGTCTTTGCTTTTGTTATTGCTGCTCCTTTACTTGAACGTTGTACGTTTCAGTTTTTAAAATTTTGAATGTGTATTTTGATTTTGAAGCAGACCACTATACATATTTCACAAACGGCATGATTTATGATTTCTCCTTTCTCATTGCAACGATTTGTTTGACATGGGTTTTATCATTTTTATTATTTTAATGTTTCTTTCCTCATACAATATTTTGGCGTGGTAAACTGTACCTGCTGAAGTGTTTATTTCTGTTTATAAGAAAAGTGGCTATTAAAATAACAGCCTCCCATAAGGGAAACCGCGGTTTAGTGAATAAAATTTCTAGTTCCGTAAAAGATCTTTATCGCCAAAAACGAACCAGTCCGATAGTAACTAGATTCCCACCAGTTCAAAATCAGCGAAATGTGACACTCTTTAAAAAAAAGAACGATTTTATTTCACTTTTTTCATTATAAATCTATATCTAAAGTGACGAATTTAAAGCTGGTTCGGAATTATAGAAAAAGGGATGCAAAACGAACTAGATCTTATCTGTCGAATTTAGAACTAGTTCGGAACTATCGAAAAAGGCATGCAGCGGGGGGCAATTGACATTTCCTAGGACATCGCCATCTTAAATTCGCCAGTTGTTTGTATGCTCCTCACTTAAATTGATCCTAACCTAAGCTAATTTTAGTTGTGTTTTTTTCAAGTATTATATGGGGCATTAAAAAAATTAATAGCACAAATAAATACAAATATCACTAGACACGAAAAGAGGCGCGCTAGTGTTTTGACGGCGAAAAAAGGCGTGCAATACAAAATTTACCGAAAAAGATGCTTAATTCCGTCTGTAAGGATGCGAACCTGGTCGTAGGGACAAGAGAATTTAGCGATGGTAGGGGCCTCCAGGTTTCGTGGCCTTGTCGCAAGTGCGGCTGGATTTTCACGATTATGGGTACCACTTCCAAAATTAGTATAGTGTTTCCCTAACTGCCAGGTTGCTTTGTATTTCAGAGCGTATTTTTCCGCTATTCTGCTATTTGCCAATATGCACTAATAACATTTGGGACACTCACGCCAAGGGATTTTACTCGCTTGTTACGACAATGATATCTTCGTATGACAATATGCTCACCCCAAGTTCGCAGAAGATGCTGCTTTGGGTTACTCCCACGTATCCTAGGTAAGTGGTATACAAATTTCATGGCAGTAAAGTTCCATTAAAACTCGCCTTCATTGTAGACTCTAAAGGTGCTATCAAGGCCCTTTCGCCTTTTAGGACTATTTCGATATGCATTCAAAAATGCGAATGATTGCTACAAACCAGGGACCGAACATAACAGTTATTCATGAAAATTCTCATGGAAAAAGTCACTAGAAAGGAAATGTTCTACAACTTTACATATCTACCAATCGATTTCTTTTTTCACTGAGACTCAAATTTGAAAATAAATTTTTGTTTGCAATTTGTATGTAAAATTTAAAAAAATAACAATTATTTTTTATTTTTGTATTATATGTCTTAGATAACCGTTATTGAAGACTTTTATTTATAAATATTTTTCTACTAGATACTCACCTTAGTAAATGTCCTCCTTTGCTTCACAATGGGCCTGGGCGACCTCCAACTGAACTCTTCAACCAGAACTCTCTGTCCAGTCTAACATTATTCAAAGCAATTTTACAAGAGGCCACCCTCGTATTCGCAAATACGAACTAAATTCAATTGTTGGAGAAATGGCTTTTATTTTAACACGCCCGCTACTCGCCCGAATATTTAAACTTTATTTAAAACTCATAAAAACCAAATAAGCGTTTAGCATAAAAT
>NW_016169178.1:0-1315 GCF_001687245.7 Rhagoletis zephyria
TTTTAATCGTAAACAATTTATTTCGTTTGGGGTCGCCATTGCCTACTACATATATTGCGAGTAAAAAAATGTTGAATAACTTGAGATAATATTATTATGATTATGATTATCAATACTATTGCGAACTCCTATTCCCGACCAAAGATTCCCAAACTTAAAGCGAAAGCAGAACGGCATTTACGATCGCATGATGCAAATGTTAAGATAATAAGAGCTGCAGAACTAAACCATGCAGGAACATTTTTTTACAACGGCGTGGAATTTCTGGCGTTTGCCGATGGCATCGACATCATCGGTAACAAAAATCGCGAAGTCTCTTCTGCCTTTTCCAAACTGGATTAGGAAGTAAAGCGAATGCGCCTGGTGGTAAACGAGGACAAGACGAAGTATCTCCTGTCATAAAAAACAGTCAGCGCATTCGCGCCTTGGAACCCAAGTCACTGTTGACAGCTATAAGTTCGGGAAAGTGGAGAATTTTGTGTACTAGGGAACCAGCATTATCACAGATAAAAATATCAGCATGGAAAACCCACACAGAATCACTCTTGCAAACAAGTGCTACTTTGGACTGAGTAGGCAGTTCGGGAGTAAAGTCCTCTCTCGACGTATAAAAAACCGCACTCTATAAGTCACTCATCATGCCCGAGCTGTCATATGGCGCAGAAGATTAGACAATGACAACATTCGATGAAACGTCTCTTAGAGTATTCGACAAAAAGATATTACTGAAGATTTACAGGCTTCTACGCGTGGGCGACGGGGATTACCGTATACGATGGAACGATAAGTTGTATGAGACTTAAAACGAAATATACATAGTGCAGGGAATGAAAATGCAGCGGCTCCGCTTGCTTAGACATGTCGTTCCAATAGGAACCGAAGTTCCATGTGTGAAAGAATTCAACTCGCAATCCGCTGGTGGTAGCAGAGGAATAGGGAGCCCCCGCTGCAATGGAGAGACCAAGTTGGCACAGAGAGAAATTGACTGGCGTTCTTTATCGAACTCGGCCAAAATGGCTTAGGCGGTTACAAAGCCAAAGTAGAAGAAGAATATGCAAATGATAAATGGCGGTGTTGGAGGAGGATACGCCAGGGGGTACTTATCAGATGGATTCTGGCAACGGTTCGATCAAAAAATTGCATTACCTTCACTTCGTCTGGAATAGCTGCGAAATTGTTACCAGGAGNGCGGTTACAAAGCCAAAGTAGAAGAAGAATATGCAAATGATAAATGGCGGTGTTGGAGGAGGATACGCCAGGGGGTACTTATCAGATGGATTCTGGCAACGGTTCGATCAAAAAATTGCATTACCTT
>NW_016169178.1:1421-7000 GCF_001687245.7 Rhagoletis zephyria
ACATTGTCTGTAGTTCCCCGATTAACACTAGCGGGAGAGATAAATGCTTGCCTGAAATAGTCAACATTGCGACAAGACGAACATACATACACTGCAGCTGAAGTATTCGCGCGACAATAACTGGACATTGGGAACGCAAAGCTGCCAGTCAATGAGAGATTTGACAAATTTTATGGCCTGATAAATTTTGTAACTTAGAAACATCGAAAGGAGAACTGATCGAAAGAATGTTTCTTTATTAAGAAAATTAATTATAGGAATCTCGATTGGCTCAGTGAACGGGCTATTCTTGCTGCGAAGAATAAGGATGTCTATCAACTAAATAATAGTGGTATTGAAAACAGTCGTTGCTTGAGCTGATCTGCCATTTTACCAGACTGCCAGGCCACTTGCTCACGTTGGTGAATACCACTAATATTATTCAATCCAGCATTCAACGTGAGGAAATAGCACATACGCCGATAAACACCGTTGTGGAAAAAGACCATCCAACGGAATTTTTGAACTCGATTGATCTTCCTGGTAGACTCCACATACTGAAATTGAAAAAAGGTGTGCCAATTATCATGTTGCGGAATATTAATCGGCCAAAACTTTGCAACGGCAGGCGACTCGCACTAAAGAAATTGATGAAGAAAGTAGTGTAAGTAAAGATTTTAACGTGGCCTTTCAAAGGTGAAGAATTCCCATGATTCCGACCGATACACCATTTCAATTTAAAAGATTGCAATTCCCAATTCGATTAACATTCGGAATCACAATCAATAATGCTCCAGTCGAACTTTGGAAAAGCAAATCATATATCCTTGATATCTATGCAGCGAATGGAAAAACAATAAATATTGTGTGCACTTAAGTACTCATTACATAACCAAACACAAATGAAACGTATGCATTGTTTCGTTAATAATTTATCATCCATATAACAGGATACGCCACAGCAAAGCGTGGCAGGGTACAGCTATCTTATATATTAATACGCAAACATGATTTTTGTCGTAAACTGTTGAGGTACTTAATCCCCATTGAATTTCATGAAACTTACATCAAAAGAAAGCGGAGGTGGTGTAGATGTGCCGAGTTTAGGTTTTAACCCTCTAAGAGTCACTTTGAGCAAAATATTCAAAAACACCTATTTACAGTCCTGATTGGAACAAGTTCAGCCCGAATATCAGTTAGAGAAGCAACATGACATCTAATATATTAATACGAAAACATGATTTTTGTCGTACACTTTTGAGGTACTTAATCTCCATTGATTTAAATAAAACTCATATCAAATGAAAGATGAGTTGGTGTAGATGTGCCGAATTTTGTTTTTAACCCTCAAAGAGCTGCTTTGAGCAAATTATTAAAAAAAAAGCTATTTACAGTCCTGATCGGAACATGTTCAGCACGAATATCAGTTAGAGAACCAACATGACATCTTATATATTAATAAGCAAACATGATTTTTGTTCTACACTTTTGAGGTACTTAATCCCCATTGATTTTCATGAAACTCATATCAAAAGAAAGAGGAGGTGGTGTAGATGTGCCGAATTTAGTTTTTAACCCTCTAAGACCCACTTTGAGCAAAATACTAAAAAAAAACTATTTACAGTCCGGATTAGTACAAGTTCAGCCCGAATATAAGTTAGAGCAAAGGTGGGCACTGTTTTGCCCGCGCACTAGCGAAAGTGCGAGCGAGGGCTAGAGAAAGGGAAAAACAGTTTACGGGAGGAAGGGTATGAAAAGTTGCCAAAAAAAAATTTATACACCACCGACATCATGTTCATCGCAGTACGGTTTGTGCACCAAACAAAGAGCGTAAATTTACACAATAAGCCATCGTTCGCACTTTCCTCCGATAGGAGTAGATTAGTTCCGTTTTGTCAAAATAATTTCAAACCTATTTCTCTACTCCGCTCAACTGAAAATCTGCTCCGTTTTGTTGCATCAACAAATGTACTCTTCAAATAGAAAGGAGGTGGGGTTTTTAATAGCAAACTAAAAGTTATATTTTACCTTTTTATCGGCACGATTGTTACATTGGTGAGCTACAGCACCTTTGCAAATACACTTGAATTCGTGAATAGACACAGTCGCCCGATTTGAACCCGATCGAAAAATATTGCTCTGTCTAAAGTTCTGTAATTGTGTCGTTGCCCACCGATGTAACAATTGTTCCGGTAAAGAATGGATGAAATAAGTTTTTATTAATTTTAACCAAGGCATTTTAACTTTAACGATAATTGCTCGCTGGATTAAGGCCTTTACACAGGTCGATTTTCTAATAGATTTTTGTCGTTCAACCAAAATCGACCCGTGTACATCTCAACCGTAAAATGTAAATGCTTCAGGTAGTCGATTTTCCAGTCTACAGAAATCGACCCTTGTAAAGGCAGCTTTAGCCCCTTATTAGTCCCAGAATACAGTGATACGAGGAGAAATAAATTGTTTTTTATAAAGATAAGAAATGCACATCTACTACGAAAACTTGTTTTTTACTCCCATTTTGCAGTCCGAACCCCGCAAAGAGCGCTCGATGAAGGTCACAGTGTTGCCACACATGGGCTATTCCTACCAAAACTGGTAGGTTTTTTTTCAATTGGTAGGTTGGTAGGCTTCATTTGATTTTGGTAGGACCGTGGCTATGAGTAATATTATTTGCGAAAAATAGAAAATGTGTATCTCCAAACACTTTGCAACTTTTTTTACTCGAATATTTCATATAACGGCGACCGCAAACATGTAGTAAGTATACCTGATTCCTAAGTACAAATGTATGTGTACCTTTATTATCCCAGCTATCAAGGAAACGTACATTTTACGAACATTATGTTTTACGAGATTCTCGAGCGGCGAAAAGTTAGAGAAAAGCTCGTAAACGATAAAATAAAAAAAGTAAAAGATAGAGGCTTGTAGGAAATTTTTCTTCAACCACAATATTTTATAATATAGAAATTCGCATACGAATGCTTTTTCGATCCGTTTACGTCTGTTCGTAGGCGCTCGACAATTTCAAGTACGGTTGCCAGACGAACTGATTTTATTAATTTCTTCAATCAGTACGCAAATCTTCAGATATTTCAAAATTTGTACTGATTTGTACTGAATTTTCAATTCAAACAAAATACTTTAGGATTTTCTTACGTATTTTACATAACTTTGGAAGTTCCTTAAGCTGCACTGTAAAAAGTAAGAAGAAACTAATTTAATTATAGTTGACATGCTTCAGATAATGGATTATGTGCCCAAGAAATTAATACAACAAAAAGATCAATCGTTTTATGGGCATATCGCCGAGTCATTACGTACCAGTTGCGATAATATGACGAGGCCTAAATTATTTAAAAAATAAGGCTGACGTGTTGCTAGCTATCTCGAAAATAACTTCCAGTTTAATAACAACAAATTTGAATATTCGAATCGATTTCGCCTATAACTTACAAATCTTTTTTCACAATTTACTGACATTGTAAAAGAGTTTTGCATACAAGTCATAGAGTTATGGTGATTTCGTTTCTACCAAAAAATGTTGCCTTTTGATTGCCCCTTTCTGTTTTCGTGTTCGATTCTAAATTAAAGGAAAAGGGTGACAAAATTGCGTGTTCATTTCTTGAAATTTCACACTCAAGGCACTTGCAAGGCAAAAAAGGCACATTCTCTGCCCCGTGAACCTTTGTCAGGGGATATGGTTGCCCTTAAATCAGATGGTTGTTCAAAACGACAATATTATGAAATGCGTGAGCTAGACAAGGACAAGAAGGCCAAAACATGCCCTTTTATAGGGTTGAGTGTAATGTCTAAACCATTTTGCACCGTGGAAGGGCATCATTTTTGGAAGAAACGAAATCACCATTTGATACTCTTTTTAGCGAATTCTTAGTCTTTCAAAGTTTTTGCGTAGTTGAAAAAATTAATTTAAGCCATGAGGAATTATAGATGAAGTCCTTAAATAGTGGTACTTTACCACATTTCAAAAAATATGTAATTTTGTTCAAACGAAGTAACTGAGAAGATCTTTAGTATAAAGTTTGCTTCCTGGCGCACAGAGAGGATTCTAATTAAAATTTTTTAATGTGAACTTCATATTAAAAGTAATTTCAAAATGAAATGTATAGAATTTATTGACTATTTAAACCCTGAAGATGGAAATGATCTCATCATTGCTATTCAAAAATGTCTTCCATACATATAAAATAATTTATTGGCTTCTGTGTACAAAGTTGTGTACACTCATGTTTAAATGACTAACACCTTTATATTTTATGAACTATATTTTATTTATATACCAAAAAATTGTTAAAAACAGNGTTTTATGGGCATATCGCCGAGTCATTACGTACCAGTTGCGATAATATGACGAGGCCTAAATTATTTAAAAAATAAGGCTGACGTGTTGCTAGCNCTTTGAATAAAAATGTACTGAAAAGTACTGATTTTTTTGGCACGAAAAAGGCTAACGTACTGATTTCGCACATAAAAAATCTGGCAACCCTAATTTCAAGCGAAAAAGTACTCGAAAACGATTCGTAAACGGCTATCATAAATTACTTTTTAGCCGGTTTTTTCGAGAAAATATCATGTTACCAGCTCGTTTACGATGATTTTGCTGACTGGGATTGCCCATATACAATACTAGCAGACCCGGCGAACTTCGTCCCGCCCAAAATTTTTATATATTTTATTAAAACTTTTTGGTCCAACATTTTCACCAACAATTCACGTTTGCGATTTTCATTGGCACATTCGGCTGCTAAGATTATGGTTTGGTGGTCATTTGCCGCTTTAAATAACCTAATAAATATCCGTGAAGAAGTTCTTGAAATTCTCCAGTTGTGCGGCATTTCATACTACTGTTATTCGCAAAGCGAAATAAATTATTTTCTCTTCACTCCCTGGTGGCAACAATGACCCGGTTCTATAGTGTATGTCCTAGAAGCTTTACAGTATAGCAGGTGGCAATTTCAAAATGGGTGCGAATCATTGTTCTACAGAAATTCCATATACATATACTTATTTCAGACGAAATACCTTAAAAGTTTGAACGCATAATAATATTGGAAAATCACATCCATTGGGCCAATCGCAACGCAGGAGCGTTCTATATACTCAATGGTGCAACAGGTCGATTTAATCTGACCTTCACGGCCCCTTTTCTCACTTGGCTATTTTTAGTAATAGCTCGACTTCAGCACCACTTGGCAGCACGTTTTTGCAAAAGTATTGCATACATATTTAAAACATTATCCAAATAGGATCATAAATAAGATTTTTAGTAATAACTCAACTACAGCGCCAACTCTCGGATTAAATTGTGAAACTAAACCATCCAGAGACCCACTCAAACACACGGAAAATTTCGTTAAAATCCGTACAACCATTTAGGAGGATGTCACTCACCAACACACCTACAAAAGAATTAAAAAATATATTCAAAGATAGCTGTAGGTCGGTACGTTTGTAGGCCTCACATCCCCTTTTCAAATAGCCCAAATTTTCACCATGGGTATGGGCTTGATTTCAACTACATACATATCTGAATACTTTCAGAGATATGCAGTATAAAAATTCGATTTACATAGGAGGTGCCA
>NW_016169178.1:7073-12672 GCF_001687245.7 Rhagoletis zephyria
TTTTCCTCAAGAGTTGATTGCGTATATCTCCGTACCAAGTTCCAGAACTATACCATGAACACTTCCAGAGATATGCAATATGAAAAATTTGGTTTGTATGGAAGATGCCACGCCCCCTTTCACAATAGTTCCAATTTTTCTCCAAGAGTATGCGATTTATTTCGTACATCTCCATACCAAGTTCCAGAACTCTACCATGAACACTTCCAGAAATACGAAGTGTGAAAAATTTGGTTTGTATGGGAGATGCCACACCCTTTTTTACAATAGCTTAAATTTTTCTCCAAGGGTATGCGATTGATTTCGTATATCTCCATACCAAGTTCCAGAACTCTACCATGCACACTTTCAGAGATATGTAGCATGAGAAATTCGGTTTGTATGGGAAGTGCCACGCCCCTTTTACATATAGATTTTTGTTTAGCCTAAAACCATCCTTGGGACACGTGCGGCAAGTGGCAGTTTCAAAAAAATCGGTTTAGCCGCCCTCGAGCCTTGCGAAAACTAAAAAACGGCTTTCAAAATATATATTAGCTGAGATATATTATATATTATAATTATATTGTGACAGTATCCGTTGTTTCTGATTGGCGCAAAAAAATCTTGCCAAGTGACGAATTCGACCCTTGATATGGTCGTTGCTCAAAGCTATTTATATTCGAAATTGCATTAAAATTCGAAAACAGGAATCTATAAGCTTATCCAGGTAAAAAGCTACCTAAGTACCGAATTTTCAGCAAATCGGACCATAAATATGATTTCTTCGAATAGATCGGTCCCTGGTCCACTTCTCGGAAAAAATGAATCATATATGCTAAAAAGCTACCTAAGTACGGAATTTTAAGCAAATCGGACCGTAAATACAATTTTTTCAAATAGATCGGTACCTGGTCCACTTCTCGGGAAAAATGGAATTTTAAGCAAATCGGACCATAATAAGATTGTTTCGAATAGATCGATCCCTGGTCCACTTCCCGGAAAAAATGGATCATATATGCTAAAAAGCTACTTACGTACCAAATTTAAACAAATCGGACCATAAATGCGATTTTTTCGAATAGATCGGTCCCTGGTCCACTTCTCTGAAAAAAAATGGATCATATATGCTAATATATGCTAAAACGCTACTTACGTACCAAATTTTAAGCAAATCGGACCATAATAAGAAAGTTATTTTTTTTTAGCCTAAAACATGGTGGTTACCGAAAGCTATTTATAACAAAATTTTATGAAAATCGGACCAGCCGTTCACGAGATTACCTGTTACAAAAAAAGGGACTTCTCTTTATATAATTAGTATAGAATAGATAGAAGTATAGATGAATAATCATATGTACATACATATATACTTTATAGCGTACTTGGACCAAGATTCTAGAAAACTCTGCCAATGGGCTCGTACCCAACCATACTCCGGGCGGAGGTCTTCGAAATCGAAGTCCGTGTTCGCGAATGTCATCGTAGAAGGCAAATGGGGCCTGAATAAATATTTTGTCGGATGTTCCTGCAGCGTTAAAGGCCTTAAACTTTTTTAAAGCGGCATCAAGGCTTGTGAACTCTTAACCCACCTGGGAGCCCAAAATAGCGTAAGTTGTAGTGGGTTCCGGGGTAGGGGCTGACTGTATCGCAAAGCGTGGGCCCAAATGCGCTTGCATGGTCCCAAACTATTCTGCGATACATCTAAAGGATACACTGCAGAACTTCTTAGGAGCTAGCTGGGCATAATCTCAGATCGCTGCCCACTGGCGGAAGTCAAAGGGAATAAGACAATCAAAGAGATTCATACCTCCTTCCAGGAGAAACTCTGGAAGTATCCTTGAACTTAGAACTCTTACTGGCTACCTGACAGCATACTTCGAATTAACGTACCATTTGAATTAAATGGGTACTTCTGTAGGTTTTATGGGCTGGTGTAAACCCCTGAGTATACTCTGTGTGCCTTCCCAAGAAACATGAATCGTAGATTTATACACCTTGGAGAAGGTGGGAACATGACACCGTCCAAAGTTGCTAGCATTTGAAAGAGCCTTAGGTTGGAGTGATTACAATTAGATCTTCTTGGGTCGCAGCGCGGTATCTGTATATATTTTTTTTAAACTAGACATTGAAAAAAGTATTAAAAACTCAAAAAAATAAAAATTTGGTAGGTTTTGCTTGGTTGTTGTAGGAAATTTTGGTAGGAAAAAAAATGTTTCTATGGCAACGCTGTAAGGTCAGCTAGTATCAGAATAGCCAAGTTGTTTATTTAAAAAAGCACCAAAACACTGAAAATAACGCAATTTTCCCAAAACAACACCATATTTGTGTTGCTGTGTTTAATCGTATTTTTGCATATAAAGATGCATGTTCAAATATTTTAAGTAATCACGCAATGTCACTTGTAAATATTTCCAACTATGCGCAGTTAATTAATTTAATTTGCAAAACGTTTTTTATTCGTAAAACAATTTGAAAAATTTTACTTGGTTTCTCTTTAGGCTTTATTTTCATGCAATTGCTTACTTTTGTACAAATGCGCACACCCAGCTAATTAGCAGAATATTCTATGAATTCCGTGATACAGACTGTGTGAAAATATTGCGTTTGGATTATCTGGGAGCATATTATCCAGAGGAGAAGCTCGGCCAAACACTAACATATGTGGAAGTCAACGGAAAAGGTTTTCCGTACGTTTGGAATGAATAAATGAATGAACAAAATAAGTACAATGTCACCATAGAATCACGTTTTTATTATAAAATTGCCTTGAAAAGGGCACCAGAAATTTTCGCGTTTTAATTTCCTAAACGCTCTTAATTTATTGGGAAAGGCACAAAGTTGGCAATAGTTATAGCGATGTCAAATTTGCTCATATACAAGCAGGTCTGCCAGCTATCCTTAGCTATGAGGTGCCAAATTGGTGATAAAAAAGTGCCAAAATGTGCCATATAGAAAAATAAAAGTGCCCAAAAAGGTGCCATCCTTAGGCTTAGTTGAGAAAAAGAAGTACACGCAAAGGATTTCAAAAAAATTTTTTGAAATATTATTATTTTTCAAAAGTGTCATGTTGGCAAATTGTGCCAAATTGAAAAATTGATTGCCATTTGATGTAAAATAGGGCCAAAAATGGCACGGTTTGAGCCAAGTTGGCAGCCCTGTATACAAGAATGGACAGAGAGTGAGCGCCTGCTTAAAGAGCGTAAGCATTACATGCGTATACATGCGAGAGCGTAACGAAGTGAAATCATTCAAACGTAATTGGCACACTAACGCAATCACACTTTCTGCTCGCGTTTACTTGTGGTAGTGATCACATCTGCTCATATGCACTCCTCGCCAGTGGCGTAGCCAGGATTTGGCGAAGGGAGGGGATTAAAAAAAAATTTGCATCGATAACTTAAAGTTGTGATACACAATAGCTAGAGGCATCTNCCTGCTTAAAGAGCGTAAGCATTACATGCGTATACATGCGAGAGCGTAACGAAGTGAAATCATTCAAACGTAATTGGCACACTAACGCAATCACACTTTCTGCTCGCGTTTACTTGTGGTAGTGATCACATCTGCTCATATGCACTCCTCGCCAGTGGCGTAGCCAGGATTTGGCGAAGGGAGGGGATTAAAAAAAAATTTGCATCGATAACTTAAAGTTGTGATACACAATAGCTAGAGGCATCTCACTATAGGCAAAACGCGAGTTTTTTTTCAAAATCGTAGATCTTCGCTTAGAAGAGATAATGGAATGAACATTTTTTTTATCGTGAAGATAAATGATCATGTAATATAGGAAAACTATGGAGAAGTTACAACAACAATAACTTAACCCTCAAAATACCGTTAAAAATGCCACTTTTTTAATTTTGGATTTTGGCTCGCATTCCACTAGAAAACACTATCTTTAGTACACCATAGCACTGTTTCTGAAAGATTTCTCTTAATTTTATCTTAAGGCTCGATTCTTGGGACATTGGATGCTTACTTTAAACTCTAATAACTCGTAAACTATCAGCTTTCATAAAAAAATGAATATAACAAAAATGGTTATACTGGTCGATATCTTTACGAAAGTGCAGCATTTAACCCTTTAATGCAGAGTCTGTCATATATGAAACGCTTTTTACCCAGAGGCAAAATGGTTCTCAATATGTTTTCAACGTACTTTTTATTTATTTTTATTTTTTATTTATTTTTAATATTTTTATTTTTTTATTTTATTTTATTTTTATTAATATTTTACANTCTCACGAATTCTGCTGCAATCGGCGCAATCTTGTATTCTATCATTTTTGGGTTGCGCCCATCACGGTACCGCTATTCCTCTCTCAGTGAATTTGACAGAATCCTTGTTTGTATGACGTTCAAAAGCATATTGAGAACCTTTTTCCTCTGCCTTGAAAGGGTTAAAAAGCGTTTCATATATGACAGACTCTGCATTAAAGGGTTAAATGCTGCATTCCATTATCTCTTTTCTAAGCGAAGATCTACGATTTTGAAAAAAAAATCGTGTTTTGCCTATAGTGCGTCGTTTGTGGGCGTTCTTTCATATATGTATGTATGTGCCATTTCTACCGTTATATATTTTTTGTCTACTCGGTTATTCCATGGGGAATTCATGCTTTATTTAAATTTAAAAAATTAAATTACTACACCATTTTAATTAATTAGTGTGTAGTCCAGTTTTGTTTTGTAGAAGTTTCGTTAGTATACACTTCAGTTTTTACACATTGAATAAATCTGCATATTTATATATTTACGCGTATCTATTTACATTTATTTATGTACAAGTCTACAAAATCTTATTACTTATAAAGCGATTTTTAATCTTCGGTGCTTAACACACATTTTTTCAATTACTTCTTGTGTTGTAATCGGCACATCATTATGTACCGCTAACATCGTTAAACCATTCAGCCGCTCCTTAATTGTATAAAAAGAAGGGACAAATAAGATAGCATATTCAACAATTGAGTAGTCCACTTTTTGTTAGATCTTTAGTTTTTGGTGGGTTTCATGTCCACTAACAGCAGAGTGAAATTTTTTTCTATATTCTGAAAAAAAATAGCATGAAATGTTAACTACTCTTGCAAAAGTCGCAATAATACTTTTTTATACACTTTCAAATGTCTCCTCTTCGTATGAACTTAGAAAACTGCAAGAAAATGTGGTAGTTTCGGTGCCTAGTGGAAAAGGTCGCAAAAAAGAAGCAAACCAATCTTCCTAGAGGAGAGAACGCGAAAAGCTAGCTATGTAAAAGTTACTGTTTCAAAACTTGCAATATTAAATTTTTAAATATAAAATTTTCAAATCTACCATACTGCAATTTTATTTTTTAACAGTATTAGGCTCTTATTTATCCAAAATTTCAGGTAATAAAAAAAGATACAGTTCGGATGTTACTTGTTATCGTACACGTTTTCTTTTAATTTATGGTTTACTTTTATAAAATCACATAACGCTGTTTGCAAGTGGACTACTCATATATTCATTAGGAGATAATTTGTCATCCGTCTGAAATAAAAAAAAATTTAAACCAGAAGGATAAAATAGTATTGTGTTATTAATTCAAAAGTAAGTAATTGTAGTTCAATGACAAAGGGGCGGATCCACCCCCCCCCCCCCC
>NW_016169178.1:12682-15301 GCF_001687245.7 Rhagoletis zephyria
GGCCCCCCCCCCCCCCCCCATAGCACCCCCCTGGCTACGCCACTGCTCCTCGTCATTTGCATTGCACACCCTTTCAATCGTTAGTATTTACAGTTTTCCTTTCGTTTATTTAATATACATTTTTTATAAAAATATAGCACATTCTACGAGTAAATGCAATTTTAAATTTTTTTACAAATTAAAACTTAAATGAAAATTTATTTTCCTTTTCTTGGGCAGCATTTATATGATTTTTTCGTTTTTCTTGAGAGCTGGAAACAGTTCTTAAAAAAGGTCAACATAGGAGTGTGCCATCCTAATGACCTGCAGTGAATGAGTTAATAATATTTTTAGAAAAATTTCGAATATGCAGTTTTGTAGCCCATTCAATTATAGTGTAAAGTGCAAGTTTCAAGTGACTCTAAAATAGCCCTGATTTTTGAAGTTTATTTATTTTTTATTGACGGTGTTGCGCATTTTATTCCATATAAAATTTGGTCGAGCATACTTTGTATGAGAGTAAATGCGCAGCACCACCACCAAAAATATTGTCAAAAATCACCGCTATTTTATAGACACTTGAAACTTGCACTTTATCGTACCCCTTTGTTGACATTTTTTTAACTCTGTATAAAGTTTTAAAAGCGGATCTAATGAATATTAAATAAACAAAATTAAAAATGTAAATACTAAGGATTAAAAGGTTGAGCTATTCAAATGATTAGGAGTGTATGTGGCGTACGTTTGGGAGAGTGGGCCTTTTTACTCCAGAATGCGTGTGCAGTGGCTCTCATTAGTATACGTGTATTAGTAAGATCCGTTGCCCCATTCATGTTTGCCCTTGATTTCTTTTGCCAATACGGGCAAATGTGCCCATGACTGAGTTAGAGAATCAACATAACATCTTCTTATATATTAATACGCAAACATGATTTTTGTCGTTCACTTTTGAGGTACTTAATCCCCATTGATTTTAATTAAACTATTATCAAAAGAAAGAGGAGGTGGTCTAGGTGTACCGAATTCAGTTTATTAAAAAAACTATTTGCAGGCCTGATTGGACAAGTTCAGCCCGAATATCAGTTAGAGAATCAACACGACATCTTATATATTAATACGCAAACATAATTTTTGTCGTGCACTTTTGAGGTACTTAATCCCCATTGATTTTGATGAAATTCATATCAAAAGAAACAGGAGGTGGTGTAGATGTGCCAAATTTAGTTTTTAACCCTCTAAGAGCCACTTTGAGCTAAATATTAAAAAATAACTATTTACAGTCCTGATTGGAACAAGTTCAGCCCGAATATCATGACATCTTATATAGAAATACGTAAACATGATTTTTGTCGTACACTTTTTAGGTACTTAATCCCCATTGATTTTCATGAAACTCATATCAAAATAAAGAGGAGTTGGTGTAGATGTGCCGAATTTAGTTTTTAACCCTCTAAGAACCACTTTAAGCGAAATATTAAAAAAAATGCGTGTGTAAAACCGTACACATGATAGAAGTGAAACTTCTTAAAACAGATGTAAGTTCCAGGTAAACTTATGTTTGTGGTTCGGCAAACCATTAGGCGATTGAGTTACATACATAGGTTTGGTTAGAAATCAAAAAATAATTTAATTTCATCTTATTAATTTTCTGATATACATACAATTTATTTATTCATTTTCCGGTAACACCACCTTATATGAATTCGCGATTCTAANTGAGAGCTGGAAACAGTTCTTAAAAAAGGTCAACATAGGAGTGTGCCATCCTAATGACCTGCAGTGAATGAGTTAATAATATTTTTAGAAAAATTTCGAATATGCAGTTTTGTAGCCCATTCAATTATAGTGTAAAGTGCAAGTTTCAAGTGACTCTAAAATAGCCCTGATTTTTGAAGTTTATTTATTTTTTATTGACGGTGTTGCGCATTTTATTCCATATAAAATTTGGTCGAGCATACTTTGTATGAGAGTAAATGCGCAGCACCACCACCAAAAATATTGTCAAAAATCACCGCTATTTTATAGACACTTGAAACTTGCACTTTNTGAAACCCGCTTAAGTACCTAACCCGCTTAAGTAACCAACATTTTTGGGCGATATGAATTTTTGAATGTAATCTAAAGAAAATCCCTCTCTTAAGTACCTCCCGCTTATTTACCCAACCCGCCTAAGTACCTAAATTTTTCGTACCCCATTTACATACCACTTTACCTTNTGCACTTTTGAGGTACTTAATCCCCATTGATTTTGATGAAATTCATATCAAAAGAAACAGGAGGTGGTGTAGATGTGCCAAATTTAGTTTTTAACCCTCTAAGAGCCACTTTGAGCTAAATATTAAAAAATAACTATTTACAGTCCTGATTGGAACAAGTTCAGCCCGAATATCATGACATCTTATATAGAAATACGTAAACATGATTTTTGTCGTACACTTTTTACGCACTTAATCCCCATTGATTTTCATGAAACTCATATCAAAATAAAGAGGAGTTGGTGTAGATGTGCCGAATTTAGTTTTTAACCCTCTAAGAACCACTTTAAGCGAAATATTAAAAAAAATGCGTGTGTAAAACCGTACACATGATAGAAGTGAAACTTCTTAAAACAGATGTAAGTTCCAGGTAAACTTATGTTTG
>NW_016169178.1:15311-17892 GCF_001687245.7 Rhagoletis zephyria
TAATTTTCCCCTTTTAAGTGCTCTTTTAAAATTCCTTAAAATATTTACATATTTTGAAATTCAGTGGCAGCGTTACACACCTTCGGCAAAAAAAATTATAAAAAATCAACGGTAATTTTTAGCCACTTGAAACTAGCGCGTTGTTACACTAAAATTTAATGGGCTATAAAGCAGGGTGGGCAAAACTCGGAGTTCGAGCGAGCGAGCGAGCAAACTCCTTCTCAATGCCTCGCATNATTTATACAAATGGTGTTCAAGGCACATTGACCCACCTCACGGTGGGCAAAAACTCGGAGTTCGAGCGAGCGAGCGAGCAAACTCCTACTCAATGCCTCGCATACAACGAGGCGCTCGCAGCTCGTACTCGTAGCAGCAATGAGGCGAGGCACAAAAAGTTTGGCTCGCTCGCCAAACGAGCGAGCGCTGCTTGTTTGCTCGCCCTCCTATTAAACGAGCGAGGTTGCTACTTGTAGCTGCTGCTATCCTGTATACCTGAATGAAATATAGTCCTTGGTGAAAAAATTTATTTGTGGCCTGTTGTTCAAGGACATATGTATATATGTATGCATGTATATATGGATATGTAGACATGGGAAAATTTGCGTAAACAAAGAATAGAGACCGGTTCGCATACAACTTTGGCGTTGCGTTGGCGTCGAATTTCAAAGCAGCCGTCCTTCTTCTTCTTCTTTTTTGGCGCTGTAACCGCCTAAGCGATTTTGGCCGAGTTCAGCAAAGCACGCCAGTCGTTTCTCCTNAATATTGCCCTCCGACTAAGCAAAAGTGTCATACTTTCAGCTAATATAGCCATTTTGCGGGACAAAAAGCAACCTACTGAAAATGATCCAATATTTATAAGAAGGCAAAATTGTTTAATAGAAAAGAAAACGCCATAAGTTTGTAATCATCATACTAATATTATAAATGTGAAAGTTTGTATGTTTGGATGTTTGGGAAATCATCACGCGGAAACGACTGAACGGATTTGCATGAAATTTGGTACGCAGATAGCTCATGGGCCAGATTGGTTAATAGACTATTTTTTGAAGAGTTGCCGCCTGTTCAAAAAATTTAATTTATTTAATATGCGGGAACGACTGAATCGATTTGCATGAAAATTTGCACACAGATAGCTTATGACCTAGGTTGGAAAATAGGCTACTTTTCTTAAGAGTTGCCACCTGTTAAAAAAAAGTTTCATTAAATTGATACGCGGAAACGACTGAATGGATTTGCATGAAATTTTGCAAGCAGAGAGCTTATGACCTACACTGGAAAATAGGCGAATTTTTTGGAAGATTTGCCACCTGTTAAACAAGTTTAATGAAATTAATACGCGGAAACGACTAAACGGATTTGCATGAAATTTTGCACACAGATAGCTTATGACCTAGGTTAGAAAGTTAAGAGTTGCCACCTGTTAGAAATGTTTAATTTAATTAATACGCGGAAATGAGTGAACTGATTTGCATGGAAGTTTTCACACAGATAGCTTATGAGCTAGGTTGAGAAATAGGCTACTTTTTTAAGAGTTACCACCTGCTGTTGTGAGCAGGGATGCCGTTTGGATCTAAATAGATCCAATTGGATACATTTTTAGACAAATTTTTGCGAGAAACTTCTTTTTTCCGATCAGTATAAATGTGGATACTTTTTTAAATAGGCCAAAATTTTATAATTTCTATAATTTTTTNAATTAAATTAATACGCGTAAATGACTGAACTGATTTGCATGAAAGTTTGCACACAGATAGCTTATGACCTAGACTGGAAAATAGGCTACTTTTTTAAGAATTGGCAAATGAAATTTTATGCAAAGGTGGTTTATGACCTGGATTAAATAAAACTATAGTTNTGTAATCTCTTTCATTTAACATATTTAAATTTGTTAATTTAAAAAGAAAGATCTCAATGAAGGTTAAAATACACTGTTTAAAAACTAAATTTGATTTATTTAAGGAAATTCTTATGAATTTTACTGAAAAGTCTTTAAATACACTTTACAGTTTTTTGTTTATTTGCGCATATTAAGAGAGGTAACCAATTTCCTCCTAATTTGCACACCGCGTAATAAAATAAAACATTGCCTGCTTACTTTTACATACTAAGTTTGTCGCGAAGAGCAAAATTACACATACAATGTCTAAACTAGAGTAAATGTGAGCCCCTAATCCTTTTTATTAGTAGAAAATGTATTTTTAGTTTACAAATTTTTGCATTTTTAAACATTTCATATGTACATTTTAAAGATCTCAAGTTCAAAATCAAATCCTAATATCTTATACGTATATTTATACAGATTCTTGTTGAAAAATATATACTTTTCATTAGTAGTTTTACATGCACTTTTTAGAGTGTACATGTACAAATGTAACATTATAATTACTATTTATTATACTTACTTTGCAAAATACTTATGCACAAAAAATTTAATTTATAAATTTAAATAACAATTGTTTGATTTTATGAAAAATAAAAATATATATACATGTATTTCAAGTCCTCAGGATGGGCTAAGTTATGTATTTTTTTTTTAAAATGTTTGGTTTTCTTACAAATTATGAGATGGATACGTACAAAA
>NW_016169179.1:0-17874 GCF_001687245.7 Rhagoletis zephyria
TGTTATCTTACATTGAATATACTATGTTATATGGACAACGGTTGCAAATATCAATCAGTCTGGAAAGCTGACTGTTTTTTTATATTAAACTCATATATATTTCGTGCACTTACTATTGACAATGCCAACTTGCATTTAATTGTGGAAAAATTACCTTTGTTTAAGGACTACACAACATTTTATTGATGTGCAAATATTGAATGTCATTTGAAACTAATGTGTCTTGCATACGAACTTACTACTTTATTGAAATCAAATACGCATACACATTTTTGGATGTTTTAAAAAATAAATAAATTCAATTAAATATAAATACGCACCAAAATAATTTTGTGATTTTTTCAATTATTATTTTTTTGTTCGAAAGTAACCGGGTGGTTAGAGGTCTGCACTACCGATCGGTAGGACCCAGGTTAAATTCCTTGTCCGGCCGATAGTCTTTCACAACAACCATAGCGGTTATAAATTATAACCGTTATTTTTTAGCATTATTTTTTGTTCGGAAAATAGTAGTTATTTCTTGCTTGAAAAATATATTTTTTTAGATTTTAAATTTTGACAGGATGATCAGTTAAAAAATTTTTGGTGCAACCGGGCATAAATCTGGCGAGAGCGGCGAAACATTGACAGATAGTATGTTTCGGCGTTTATTCGCTCGACTTTCAGAAGTGGCAGACGCTCATGTCTGAAAGATTAATCTCACTGAGGTGATAGCGAGGGAAGCAGTGTTCTGTAAAATAACAAGTGAGAGTTCGGAGGTCTTCCCTGCCTAAGTTAGGGATTTTTTTGTAGCCTCTTTAGATGGTTAGTTAAACCATATAGCTTGCCCGGGACGAACAAATTCAATCCAGTGGTTGTTAAATTTTTGTTTGTTGTTTGTTTTGTATTCGCTCGGAAAACTGAGGCTCAGGAGACTTTTAATAGTAATACCCAATATAACCATTTTTTAATATTAACGATTTTTTATTGGTGTCGCATTGCATTTTTCGGGGTTTTTGGGGGTGTTTTGCGGACCTATAAATTATAGTTACTATCAAGGCGTATCAGTACAAGGTGGTGTTGATTGAACAGCTGGTAGGATATTTTTGTCTCTTCACTAGTACAGGAGAATGTCATCCAAGACGAAATGGCGCCACTATAGGATGTCAACAAAACGAAATGACGAAAATTATCTCCTATTTCCTTTCGTTTTGGGATGCAGATGTACCAAAAAGCAATAACAAAATACACGGGACTTTTACTTATATACAATTGCCACCACCTTGTATGGATGCGCCTTGGTTACTATGAAAAAATGGTTAATTGTAATTTGTGGTTTTATTGAACAAGTTCCAAGACAGTTTTTTTCTAAATTTTATTATCGCAGGAAAAAATGCCGCGTAGTCTTAGAAACTATTCACACAGTGGTTATTTATGTTAAAAGAATATGCCAAATTATATTAACTTCAATTGAAAACTTGAAATTCATAATATGTCTAAACAGCCTTTTGTTTTGTTATCTTTATTGAGTTCTCCCATCCAATTGGTAAATAGTTCACTACCTGCAGAATCAAGATTATTTAAAAACAAGCCATTTTCTCCGAAAACGCAAAAAAACGCAACAAGAAATTGACATATTAAACCCAGAACTCTTCGTTTTTCAGTGTTGGCAAATGAAATTCTTCCTTCTGTACGAAATATGTATACATATACGAAAACTGTACTTTTTGACTGTAAATTGTATCGACTTTTTAATTTTCTCATATATTTTCTTAGTACATGCACACATACATTCCCTTCAAAACCAATCCCAGCACGGAAAGAAACTAGTTTAAATATTGATGTTCAACCAGTTTTTAAACCACCACAACTAATTGAAGATTGGACTTTCTTCCTTAGAACGATGTCCTAGAAAGCAGTCAATTATCCGACTTTGCATTTGATTTCAACTACTTTAAAATGCATTTAGCTTAAATCACTTCAAAGTCAGTATTTTTCGTTTGAATGCGCTTTCGTTCTGCACTTCACAGATGCCTTTTCATATTTCCAAGACACAAAAAAATTGTATTAAAATTTTTTCAAGGAAGAGGTTTTTATAAGAATAAATTTAAAAAATTTACAAAAACACGTAATTTTTTTCTTTCCCCCTGTTGAAGCATTTATTTGAATTTTTTTATTAAAAAAAAAATATATATCGAATAATCTATTAATTTATCAGAAACTATCAGGCCTATCGAAGAGAAATCTGCATACATATGGAGAATTTTATTAGCTTTCATTTGCCGTATTTCGTATTACGATTGTTTAACTAGTTCGTAAGATATGCGTGATTAAGTGGAATCACTCTTTTTTCCAGCTAAATAACGGTAAATTGCAGATATCTCGGAAAGTTATTTAAAAATTAACTTGATTTACAGAAATTTGATAGTAGCTTCCGGTGAACAAAAAAAAAAAACAAAAATTTGTGATCCAGTGTTATCGAAAATATTGCTTCTAGTGAAGCTGATTTCGAAATTTTTTTTAAGACTTAGTATCGAAAATAATCATTAAAAAATTGCTTAGGAATAGGAAGCTGGAAGCCCTTGTGGTATGTTCATTCAAGAAATTTTAAACACAAAAAGAAAATACAAAAAATTCCCCCTGTGAATTTTCAGAGCTACATATATGTTTTTAATATTCATCACAAAATTCTACTAAGAAGTTTTGAGTAGCAGTAAAGTACTATATTGTTAACGAAATTGTATCAAAAAAATACAATTGTACCAAAAATGCAATGTTTCGTAAGTTTTGAAATTTTTTGGTTTTTGTTGTGCAGGTGTTTTCGCCCAAAGTACATATATTGACAGCTGTGTGGAAGATTGACCTCAGCAGCGGGTTCGAAAATACCCTACCTGAAAAAATTTTTCAAGAACATTCTACTTCACAATTTGGTTGAAGAACGCCCTATTTCAGAATTTGACTGAAAACCGCCCTATCTCAGAATTTGGTTACAGAACGAGATAGTTATCTTTGGTTAGTGATTCCAGTCTATGAACTTAAAATAAATTTTGTTTCTCTGTACGCTTTATTATTTTTCGAAACTTTAAAGCACAGTATACAGTAAACCAGCCATTGACAATATGCTTATTTGAAAATTAATACATGAGATATTGTGCATGTATAGGATTATTTTGTCATTAACCCATAGGCAATGACTGGTGCAAAAGTACCCCCAAATGTTTGTTGATATATTTGAAATGTAAATTTTAACAGCGAAATTCATTTAAAAAAAAACAATAAAACAAAAATATTGTTGATTACTACATGGGAGGTGGTCGTGGTTATACACAGATTTCACCAAATTTAATACTAACCTAAATTATACCAAAGGCAACTTCGGCACCTACTTTCGTTAATATATCTAAATTTTGTTCGAGTTAGCGTGTTTACAAACAGACACGACTGAACCAATTCATTTCGTCATTCTGAATATTTTGATAAATATGTATGTAAGAATATGTGTATATACATTTTATACCGTTGAAAAAACGGCCTTGCTTATCTGCATAAACCTTTCCTGCATTAGTTCGAGCGTCGATATATAACTTTGGGTACTTCATAAAAACTTTGGAGGTCTCGCCTATAAGAGTGGTATATTTGAAAATTAGAGAGTTCTACCTTTAAGCTAAGTAATAATTGTGGGGGTAAATTTATGGGTCCATTTTCCAAAATCAGCCCACCATTATTCACTCAAAGTTGTATTTGAAACCAGATATGACTTATGTAGGAACTGCATCCGGTTATAATCGCTTACGCTGCAAGCCTGATTTGCTAGGAATTTTGTTTTTCTCGTTGTTTTATTTTATGTGACTTGAAAATATTTTCCACTATAAGAAAATATTGAAATTGGATTTCATTTGGGTTAAAGAAAACGACAACTGTGAAAAAATATCAACCAATACATTCAAATAAATTGTCAAATAAGCATATTTACATTTTTTGTTTTGCCTATCTGGATTACTGTATACTGTGCTTTAAAGGACTCGTCATATTATACTTACAGCTTGTGTGTTATAAATTCTTAAAGAACAAACATTTTTTGTAATTTTCCTCTAATTCTTCAAAAACTTAAGTTTTACAAATTTACTTAAGGTACCCTAAAATATTATTAATTGTGGCACAGACACTTCTATACAATACTAACTTATGTACTAACTACCCTGAGCAATTATGAAGATTTTCTTAGTTTAAAAGCTTTTCAAAATAGCTATGCAAACCTACACTTTAAATACTACACCATTTCCAGTTGTAAATGCGAAAGCGTCAATTGTAAATGAGAATAGTCATTTTTAAATGAGAAAGCGTCAATTGAAAATGGGAATAGTCAATTGTAAATGAGAAAGCGTCAAATTAAAATGCGAAAGCGTCATTTGGAAATGAGAATAGTCAATTGTAGATGAGAAAGCGTCAATTGTAAATGAGATTAGTCAATTGTAAATGAGAAAGCGTCAAATGAAAATGCGAACGCGTCAGTTTTAATTGAGAATAGTCAAATGTAAATGAGATTAGTCAATTATAAATGAGAAATCGTCAAATGAAAATGCGAAAGCGTCAGTTGTAATTGAGAATAGTCAATTATAAATGAGAAAGCGTCAAATGAAAATGCGAAAGCGTCATTTTCAAATGAGAAATAAAAGTAAATTAATTGCGTACTGCATATATAATAGATGATTTAAAGTCGCTTATCACTGATAATAATTAATCAATTATGTCGCTATAAAACGCGTTTGAAAACGGAATTTTTAAGTTTTCAGAAGGTTATGATCTTCATCTTTGCTGTTTGTAAGCTACGTCATATTATTAGAGTTTGTACATAGATAAGAAGTCAGGAAAATAAAGCTGGTCAATATTCGGCTGAAAACGATGTCGGTCGAATTCCGAAAAACCTTCACGAATTACTTATATACATATAAATGTATATATGTAGTTCATCATGACCTTGAATCTGTTTAAACCATCGACTCTCGTAATAACTATGTAATAAGTGTAAAGACAAAAATTTAATTAAAAGGACCAGAGTTGGTTAAAGAAAAACCGTTGGCTTTTATTACAACAATGATTGACCAGACGCTTTAATGACTGGGAAAAACATGGGAAGATCTTGGACCTGAAGCTAAGATGTATCCACGGTATGTCTCGGATCAATGTATGTAGCTCGATACAGAACACTCTTCTGTTTTCTTTTCGCCGGGAAGTCTCAGTTGTTTTACACTGGCGGAAAACTACTTTACGATTAAAAAGCCCGAAAACCCGTTGTCCGCCTATTACCTTGTGGGCACCTCTTTCATCGGCCGTGCATTCAACCTATTATATACCTTGTTTATACCTACGCAAGAACCGCATTAACAAAAAGCTGATTTGACTCAACACATATTTCTTTCAAGTATTTATACCTCGGTCTTTATTGCGCACTCGATGAAGCCGTATTCAAAAGCAAACCAAATCTGCTATTTTTATACGACATTTCTTTAATAACTAACTTGCGCGGTTGACCGAAATGGAAGCGAACAATAATTCGAATTTATAATAATAATAATTCAAATTTAAAAGGGGATGTATGAAGAAAGCCAGCCTTTTTTCACTTCGCGTCAAATGAATGATGCGTTTATACCTGTTTTCTAACCGATGTGAGAATTAAAAAACCGATTTGAAAACAAATTCGAGTCAATACACTTTTGAATTTCTGAGCGTATTTAAATTTGGTTTATGCATACGTTTTGAATCACGGCGAAGTGGGTTAAAGCGCTTTATGTGTCGGTATAAACAAGGTAATAGACAGCGATAATGGAACGTGTCCTATTTGTCGTGGGGTTATCGAAGGTATGAACTTAATATATCCATGGATTAATAAATTTATGCTTACATAGCATGATGTTTTCATCATCATCTTAGATTCTGAAGAACGCATCCGCAAAACATATCGGAAAAACTCCTCGGAAGATCGCAGTAGAATCGTTGCTGCAGCCACGCGTGGGGAGGATTGGGTATCGCTGGCGACCACCCTGGGCATCGCATACAAAACTGCTTGGAACTGGGCAAAATCCGGTCGAGGTGAGCACCAAAAAAAAGGAGGTGCGAAGCCGAAAATGCTACTGCAGGAACAAATCGACAGAAAGAGGGGATGCTTCAAAAATGAAACATGTGGTGCTTGGATAGCGTCGGTTTTGCATCGTTGGGAGCAGCTGGGGAACCACCTGGACGACTTAATTTTGGTGTGCGACAATGCTCCATGTCACTCCAGAATTGAAAAAGCTGTAGCTGATGCTTCCAATGGACGTGCACAAGTGCTGCGTTTAGCGCCATATTCCCCCATGCTAAACCCTATTGAAATAATCTGAAAAATCAAAATGTATGTAACGGGGCACATCTCAAACCCAGTCATAAATGGGCCAAACGTTGTTGAGCAACGGCTGCAATATTTGGAGAAGTTGGTGGATGACGCGAAAACTGTACCGGAAGAGACTGCGCGAGAGCATTTCAGCACGCAACATCTTTCCATGGAAATGCTTTATCTTTACAAGATATGCAAGTTGGGACATAATAAACATGCATTTTTAATAATATCTAAATAATTTCTGAATAAAAACGAGTTTCTCATTTCCAAATGACGCTTTCGCATTTTCATTTGACGCTTTCTCATTTTCAATTGACGCTTTCTCATTCACAATTGACGCTTTCTCATTTACAATTGACTATTCTCAATTCCAAAAGACGATTTCGCATTTTTATTTGACGCTTTCTCATTTACAATTGACTACTCTCAATTACAAATGACGCTTTCTTATTTACAATTGACCTTTTCTCATTTACAATTGACTATTCTCATTCACAAATGACGCTTTCTCATTTACAATTGATTATTCTCATTTCCAAATGACGCTTTCGCAATTTCATTTGACGCTTTCTCATTTACAACTGGAAATGGTGTAGTTTGCCACACATAGTACTTCTTACCAAACCCACTTGTGGTCTAACATCATTTTAGCACTCGCACCTCCACAAACAAGCAATCGTTACGCAAATAATTGCGGCTCATTACGACTTTGTGTGGTATGTGGAAATATTGATTGTTTTGTATGAACTCATCGTTCTTTTTGCGTACCAATATCGTTTTCACATAGTCCTGTGCCTCCTCGTTGCTGCCGTACTGATCACGTATGATAATGTCGGCTTGCAGGCGGCAAGGCCAAGGTAGCAGCGCATCATATTCGCCAGCTATGACATTGAGACATGCAATCAAATTGCGGCCCTTCCAAGTGCCCTTTCCATTGGGGAGTATATCAAGCTGGAAGTGAGAGATAAAAGCGATTGATTAGTAGACCTACACACACACACACACACGCGTGCGAAGGGGGTGTTACATTGGAGGGCGTCAACTTACGCGCAATGCATAGCCATATGGCTTATTCGAGAACATGGCGCTATGCAGTATTGTTTCGTATTGCTTTGCTTCCTCCAGCTTCTTTGAGTAGTCTTTGATGCGCCAGACCAAGTGACCTATGCGAGAGGGAGTGAATTGGTATTGGAATTTTTGTGGTTTTGAGAGCAGGTTAACTTCTATTACCTCTTGAGTTTTGTATGTTAGTGAGTCGTTGTTGTGTCGCTAAATGATACTCCAAATCCGCTAGCGTTTGCACGGTTTGATGCAGCTTGGTGTCAATTTGTTTCACTATGCCCTCCAATTTTTCGCAACGCTCCTCCGTTTCGCAAACAATGTTTTTCATGCTCTTCACTTCCACATCCATATTCACCTGTTTGGCATTCAAGTCGCTGTTGGCGACAAATTTGGTCTTCAAATCGCCGTCGAGCACATTTAAAAATTCTTCGATTTCGATGAATTTATCGCTGTAATTAGTGAGTTAGATTAGTGAAATTTTGCTTTGTTTGTTAAGACTTGCGAATTTCATTACAGATTCTTCTTCTCATTTTCCAAAATCATCTCTTCCAACTTCATGGTGTTGTCATTCAAGTGATTCACATGGTCTGCCACTTCGATAGATAATTGTTGGATATTCTTTTGCAGCACATCCATTTCACCTTGTATATCGGCTTTGACTTTCTAAAAAGGCATTCAATTGAAAAAGTTATTAAACCCTGCAACTATCACTGTCACCGCTTACCTTTATCATTTCGAAGTTCGCTGTGTTGTCCTTGTATGCCTCGCCTACTTCAAATTGTCGTTGCACAATCTCTTCATTGAGCAGCGATTTGATGCCATTCATATTTTCATTGGCGTCCTGTTTCCAATCTTCTAAAACCTGATTGTATTTGCGCAAATTTCCCACATCTGTAATCAAATGCAATCGCTGACCAATCTCCTCGTTTAGCACCGAGCGCAAAGCGCTCAAATCCTTTTCGAGTTGCGTCATCCGATTATCCACGAATTGATCGAGCCGTTCTTGACTATTGTTGAGCTGTTGTTGTGACTTGCCGCGCGGACACTCTTTCAGATGTGTGCGCATGCGTATGCGTGGCACGAAAGCGTTACAATGGTTCGGACACTGTTCGAGTACTTGACCGCAATGGATGAGATGTTCCTGGGGGAGAAAAAGAGAAACGTACGTAAGTGGTAGTGAGTGTATGAGTATAGGTAGGTAATTTTCGGCATACAATTAGTCAGTGACTACAAAAAGCGTAATTTTATTCATTTTTATTTTTTTATTATTTTGTAATATCTTAAACCCTCCCCGAGAAGTCATGAAGCAGTATTCATAACTGCTTTGACTGTCTCAGTCCCTTTGACTTCTGCCAGTGGGCAGCAATCTGAGATTCTTTCCTGCTTCTGAGTAGGTCTTTAGTGTATCCTTTATATGTACCGAGGAAAGGCTCCGGACCCTACACGCGCATTTGGGCTCCACAAGACTAACAGCCCTTTCGTTGCCTTCAAACTAGGACTGGGTAACTCAGTGAATTTTCGCGAGTTGACTCAACGAATCAAGCTCATTTTCATGAGTCAGCTCAGTGAGCTGGCACTATATGACACTCAGAGAGAGTTGTTCCCTATGCTGGCGAGGCGAAAAGAATAAATCCGAAGCTATAACTTTAATATGTTTTAAATAAATAGGCATTGATTTTGAACCAAAACAAATTTGTTTTCTTAACATATTTTAACATTTAACATATTCAAACAGAAATCGAGTTGCTGCAGGGAGAAAAGTTGTATTTCCTTTAAAAGTTTTAAGTGATACTTTTTTCGTATTTAAACGTTAACATTTCCTAAAATTAGCTCTGAAAAAAAGAGGCAAAAGTCGCACATAATTTTAGAAAAGGGTAAAGAAAATCAGAATTTTCAAAAAGTCCGGTCAAAGGGTATTGGCGCTTTAAAAGGGTCAAATTGCCCCTTTAGTCGCACAATGGCAACACTAGTCGAGGCAACACAGCCCTTCAAACTCTGTATGGTGGGCTCTTAGGTGGTTCAAAAGAGTTTTACAACTATCCACAAGCCTTGGTGTGCTTTCTCAATGAGTGTAAGGCCCTTAATGCTGCCTGACTATTCGACATAATGTGGCGTATTCTTGGTTTCGTATCGTAAAATTTTGAAAATTTCCTATCACTTTTTATATAAAATTCCAAATTTCCGATTCGTACGAAAACAAAAATACGCCCAAATATTTATGCTGGCCCCATTAGTGGTTCTAAATACGAAACATTTTTGAACACATAATTCGATTGCAAAGACTATATCTTAGAATGTGGTTTAGGTTGGGTCAATTGGCAGACTTTTCTGAAATCTTGATCCAAGCCCGAAACGAAATACTCAGCTTGAGAGGGACATAGCTTCACTTGGTGTTTTTAATTGGCTTCAGTTACGAGGAAAAGAGACAACTGCCGTGCTATCTTAAAATACAATCCTATTATCACACTTATACAAGTTCTTGCAAGGATATTGAAATGACAATTTTCAAAATTTGTTTGCTACTAGTGTTAATTCTATTGATTTCGATAATAAATGTAACCTTCTTCAATTTAAAGTTCTTGAATGCATCGAGGAAATTATTAACCTTCAAAAATAAAAATAATACCCGTAAAAAATGTTTTTTTTTTTTGTGAGAAAAGACCATGAAAAATTATATGTGTGTCAAGAATGGGCATACACTACAGGCGCATACATATGGTTACCTTAATGTAGAAATGCCCTATCTAAAATGTTTGTCCTTACAGAGTATTTACAAAACTTGAGTCCTTAAGTTGGGAATTTCTTAAAAATCCGGCGCTTAATAAACACTGAAAAAATTTATTGATGTAGTAATTTTTTGTTTAATTCTATTAGCGTTATTTGCCGAACCTTGTAGGTACTAAGCTGAATTTCGAAAGAAAATGAGTTAGGGCCTTTCTATATTAAGGTAACGATAAGCGCGTATACTGCCAAAATAAAAGTAAACAAACCATACTCGGCATATCATTTAACTAAATTGGAAAAAGTGATAAGAATTTCAAAGCGCATTCCATGCTTATCACTTTTTATTGCTGTCAAATTTTTTTATCTATGGAGGTTAAGTTTAGTGAAGCATTCACGAGCACTCCAGCCACATATTAATGGCAATTTTTAAATGCTTTTTGAGTTATGCGCGCAACCGATGAACAAAATTATAACGAGAATCACAATGTACTGGGCACTTTGATGGATAAATAATATTTAGTAGGGGTATTCACACCCACCTTGTTACCTCAGTATTTAGCAACTTAATATATATTTGGTCCCCATTGCTTTTTATATGATTTATAAATGCTTCTTTCTTGCTTTTCTTTTGTTAATTTTCTTTAAAAAATCCGAGCCAGGTAATTTATATTGTTGTGGCGGGTGAAATCACACCTTTTTTTTGAATATAAAAAATGCTCTTATGTTTCATTTTCAAAATCTTCTAATTTATTAAAAAATCGGTATAGCATCTCAGAGTGCAGTTTGCAGTCGGCTAATGAAGTTGAGGATACCAGCATTGTCTCTGAACTACACTTTCATTTAACAGCAACATTTAGGCACAAAACGTTACTAGTAAATACAAGTACATACTCGATACTTTTCGTCCGATACCAAGTAATTTTGGTATCGATACTTTTGAACCGAGTACTGGAGTAGGTATCAGAAGAAAGTAACGGAACCTTCTGCAAAATTCTTGAAGGAAATGTTTTGAAAAGTTTTGTTCCTCGCTTGTAAATTTTCTACAAATGGACTTAGCAACTTTTTACTCTAAAAATTTTCAACATGATTACTTCTCTTAGAAATATACCATTGTTACTCTGCAAAAATGCTGTTGAACAGTGTTATATTAAAGATGACTTTTATCAATTAATTAATTTGTATGAAATAAATTATAAAATAATTGTTTTTGATCTCAAATGCTTTCTCTTTGTACAAAATAAAAATTTATTTATAACAAATGAAATACGTACATAAAAAAGAAGCAATTTCTTTTTAAAAAACGACTCATTGGACTTTGCACTTTTTTTTTGGTTTTTTTGGGACGCCATCCTAGTAAAACATGATTTAAAACTTAAATTTTTCTTAAAAAGATAAATTAACATTCCATTTCAATGTATCGCGCTGCTTTTCTATCTATGGACATTGAAAATGGCCAGGCAGCTGGTGAATTTAACCAGATATCAACTATTATTTTTGAACCTACATACATATAACAGCTGTAAGTGGGGAATTCTCGTTTGTGAAATTGAGAACACACGAATTCACTTTTACAAGAAATTTTTGAAATGTGAAACTGGGACCACGGCTGATAAGGTTTGTTCTGTAACATATACTAAGGATTTTCCGACAACGAAAAAAAAGTAGTAGAAAATAGACAAATTAACACCGTGAATAATCTACTTATTTCCTTCAGTAAGAGTTTTTATTTCCCTTTATAAAGCTCTTTTTGTGAGTAAGTAGTTCTCTAAAATAAATCGATTGTTCTTTCATCTTCTAATTTCTCCCAGAAGATTAAAAGTAGTTGTTATGAAACACTGTTTACCAGTCTAACAAAAATAGTTAAAAGGGTCGTTCACAGAAAAACACTTTTCTCGAACTGCCAAATTAACGAAGTTTGGCTGATTGTATTTAATTATTTCTCCGACATTTTTTAAATGATAAATAGTTCCTGAGTATAGGTACTTATATGAGTACTTTTTTGGTAACTATTTTGAAATGGGTAAAGCCCCAAGGAATGCAAATATCACAGATATCGTTGTGAATGTTTAACACAATTATGCACAATTAAATTAGTTTTCGAATGTTCTTCCAATTAATGAACTACATATGTATGTACATATGTATAGATACTTACGCTGCTATCCGTTTGTTTTTTTAACAAATAACATAAATATTTAAATACACAACACCTGCATTTTTTTACAATTTAATTACTTGCGATGTTTTCTAAACTTGAAATTGGCGCAGAAAACTTCGCACTTACTTATAACCGTTCCATTTCTCAATATGTACTAAAATATGTAACACTTACTAATTAAAAAAAACAAACCACCGTTAGACACTCAATTATGACTAAAAAGCTACAGAAATGAGCCGCAAATAGTCGCTATGATAAATATCGGTAATGACTAGGAACGACCTGTTGAGGTGATTGCTAATTGATAAGCAGAAAATTCATTGATAATCGAAATCTAACTTGTGTAGATAATTAAATGGTTATGAATGAGCTATATGTAGTAATTACATATGTTAAAAAAATAACATAAATTTAGTGTAAATAAATACATTAAATTATACGTATGAAAGTGAATAAAAATTTGTTAATCTTTTATAATATAAAACTATTGGCTATACTAGCTAGATTTTTGTCTGCTAGGATTTTTCTTTAATAAAACTAAAATGACTAAAACATATACTAGCTGCATAAAAAAATGTTTTCGTTAGTTTATAACCGACTTAAAAAAAAATGAGGAGGTTATCAATTCGTCTGTAAATTTTTTTATGTATGTTACCGCATAACCTTGGACCACATTAAGCGATTTCTATAATTATTTAATAATTTTTTTACGGAAAGGCTGTACTTCTGAGGTGGAACCAATTTGGTTTAGATCCGAACCTTGGCTCATGAGGAAATTAACGATATTTCTAAATTTTTATATGAGAATTGAAGTCGCGTTTTGATGTTCGCTTAAAAATTTATTGTTTATAATTATGTACAAATGTAGTTCATTCTATACTTTATGCAATTTGTGCTGGTTTGAAGTTACATATGTACTACAAAATCCCTTTGATTTTTTATAATTTTTTTTTGCCGCCGGTGGCACGTATTTTCGTAAACATCTTTGCTTAACTTAAAAAAAATCTGTTACTGCTACTTGTGGGGACAAATGAACTAGTACGGGATTATTTCGGGAAAATTTCGAGAATAGTTCTGGATCGTTATGATATATTTTTTTCTGGATGTGGTGCATTTTTATGTCAAAAAGTTATTTATGCATATATCTTAAGGTCTCTGAAGGTCTTAAGGTTCCTCGAGGAAAAAATTATTTATTCTTCAAAATGAATTTTTTTAATGCCTAACTTCGATGCAAAATTCTTTGTCATTCAACAACCCGCGGGATTTCAGCAACGTGTTCATAAAAAATACGATTAACAATATTTTTTTTTTCTCTTAAATAATATTCAAATAAAAAAACTTAATTACTAATAGATTTTTATTGCCATATAAGCAATTATTGCTTACGGTAAAAGTTTGTGAGTCGAACCATTCGTTGCAGAAAAGACACGAAGATTTTTCATACTTAAGAACAGTCGTCGTACCATTCGATGGCAAAGTATTATTTGAGTTACGCGAATAACCATTACCATTCATAGCCATGGTCTAAATAAGTTTGTTGCAAGAGTTGAATAATGAAACTTTTTTAACTAATTGACCTGTGAGTATATTTAATTTGAAGCAATTAGTCTGTGGTTCACTACACATAACAAAAACGACACTTCGTTTCGCTTCACTTCACTGCTCTTAATGATGACAATTAATTAGCCACTTCCAACTGGTTTGCGACAATTAACTCAACTCAATTGGTTGAAGGCGGGCAGGTATGACACCGAAGAACCGAGTGTAAGATGAAAGAAATAATTATTGCCGCAATACGTCACTATCTCTATCTACTACCATGGATATTTGTTCTTTTTTTTGTGTCTACTACATGCACGAAGGTAATCTCATTTGACACGTTCTACGTAAATATGCGTAGCCACAATAATCACACTCGCGACTCGGCGGAAGCTGAAACAATTTACCAACGAATCGTTTAGCGAAACAACTCTTCGACGACTAAATTTCTCAATAGCCTACCAGCAATCAACAGGCGAATGGCTAAATGAATTGATCAAAAAAGTACCATTTAATAAGCGTTACTCGTACATACATATGTATGTATATGAAAATTTCATACACTAAAAAAAAGAAGAGATAATAATAGCACAACTACAATAATGAAAATTAAATTGTTATAAAAACAACAAGCACGCTTACCTTCTATGTGTATGCGCAGCATTAATATCTGGCAAAAAAAAACGTTTAAACTTTATACTCACAGTCACTTGCGCCTTCGTTATCAGCTGACACAACAACAACAATGGGCTCAGAGCTTCTATAACAAGTGCGATAACAACTAAAGTAAAGATAAAGATAATGAAAGTGATGATAACTGTGTATTGCAGAAATATTCGCGTCCATGTGTACTTAGGTGAATATGTATTTTGCGTGCGTATTTAGCAACATTTGTATATAAAATGTATTTAATTATGTAGTTGCATACATACATACATTAAGGCAACATAAATAAAATTCACCTGTCGGCTCGTTTTGTTGTTGGGTTGTATGGCCAAAAGCACAAGCGGGAATGGCTCCCACTACTGGACTTTTTATGCGCAGCGTGGTAGAAACGTATTTTATAGACACTGCATATGCCACTATAAAGAGCAAACAAAGAGCCATTGCGAATTGATAACAACTTTTGATATAAATGTGTGGATAACAGCGGTTAGAGTGGGGTGTGGAACTGACGAGACAAAGGCTTCCACTATATCGCTATCAAAAATAACAACGTTCCTGGTATTTCCACTCGACGCTTAGACAACTGTCTATTACACTGTGACGGGTTGTATTCGAATTTTATGCACATAGTATGTATGCACATTAGGGTGGTACAAAAAAAAAAGTTAAGTCGGAATTTTAATTCTCTACCCCCCTACGATTATTCTATACCGAAAAAATATACCCATATTTTTTATTTTGAAATCAAAAATTATTTAGAGGTCACTCAAAGTAAGCAAAGCTTTCCATGTATCTATTTTATATAGGAAAAAACAACTTTTCGTAGAAATGGTATAGAAAATCTTTAAATGAATATTTTTCGACCGGAAAACCAATAATAATACCTAATTGTTTATTTAACAATTTTTTTTTAATGCTAATAATTTTTTATAAGTCCTTCTATTCCATTTTCAGGGGTTTTTTGCGGACCTATGAAATACAGTTACTATCAAAAAAGATTTAAATAAACAGAGTTTTCCGATCGTAAAATTTGGATTTTCAAAAATTCTGTACTATTTCTACGAAAAGTTGGTTTTTTCCCATATAAAACACATGGAAAACTTTGAGCGCTTTGAGCGACCTCTAAATACTTTTTGATTTTACAAAAAAAAAAAGGAGTACATGTTTTTTCGGTACAGAACAATGCTAGAGGGTGAGAGCATTTAAATTCCGACTTTACTTTTTCACATGCATTTTTGGACCACCCTAATATACATAATAAAGACTGCTTTTTAGCAAAGAATTATGTGTGGTGCTCTAAAATAATTTTAACCTTAGAGAAAACCAAAATTTTTAAGAAAAGAAAGGCAAGGTTTGCACTCGAGCTCTTACTCTGCGAATAGAGTCAAGCTAGTTATTTTGAAAGATCTTTTGTATTCTTATTGAGTCCATAACCCTCAATATCAAAAGACTTTGGTAACCTAATTACTTTATCACAAGAGGTGCACCCGAAATACTCGATCTAGCGTGAAATCTTGTTGCAGCAAGAGTTTGAGCAGTATCCAGAGTCTGAGTGTATATATGTATTTGAACAATATATTTGCGAGCAACCGCCCTCTCCATTGTCTCGTATGCAGATGTTCACACTCAATTAAACCTCACCACAATTGGCTCTCTCTGCTACTCTGCTAATGAAGTGGAGTGGCATTAAAACAATTTGTACAAAAAGCCATTAATCACATGGATTGAAGCATTTCAAGGGCATGCCAAATCACGTGGTACCCTAACATCGTTCATCGAGACCAAGCATGTTGTATAAATACGTTAAATTACACAGTGAATGTATGTATGTACGCATGTATATTGTACGTAGTCATTACCTAAAACCAAGAAAAGGCGCCAATCAGGTAGCAAAGCAACGAAAATCACTCCTTCAGCACCATTAATGTCAAGAAAACGCCACTTTTATTTTGTAATATGAGGGATTCGCTATGAGTATGTATATGTGTTCAAATTTATGTATGTATTTACATATGTATATACAGGTACATAGATACATTCGCGCCCATGTGTGGCGCGTAAATTGTCTATGCACGTGAATGTGTCTACCATTTTATCGTGCGGCATCTGAACGCGCTATCCTTCCGCTATACAACAAAGCAGCCACGTAAAATGCTTTGTGCTGCTGATTTTATTTTCGCGCCAAAAATGTTAATACAACGGTATTGTGCATGTGTGTATATGCCTGCATGGCTGTGAAAGGATGCGTGTGTGAGTAGTTATCTTTGAGCAATGGGCTTTGAACGCTCCTTTTAGAACAAAAGTGTGTACTTGAAGTCGTACTACGTTATAATTGTACTAAAAAGCTTAATAAAGCTTTTAATACGCAATGGAAGTTATTTAGAATAAGATTAAGTTACATTAGCTTTCGCATAGTAATATAATGTGAGCACAGTTGCCACTGTTGGTTGTACCATTGCCATTACCAATACCAATACCACAACTACTAGCATTACTATTACCATTACNCGCTTCCAAACAAACTTGGTGTTACCATAGCCATTACCAATACCAATACCACAACTACTAGCATTACTATTACCATTACCAATACCATTACAACTAAAATAACATATCATTACTATTACTACATATTACCAATATCATGACAATTACTATCACAACAATTACTACTATCGTCACTACCGTTACCATAGCCACTACCATTTCTATTACCATTACCATTACCATTACTGTTACCATTACCATCACCTATACAATAACCATTACCATTATCGTTAGCATTACTGCCATCAATACCATTAATATTACCATTACCATTACTACCATCATTACCATTAATTCTTAATTAGAATTTCATTTACTTTCTTCCTTAGGCCACTCGATATTTGTTGCCATTGGCAACCCAAAAAAAAAGCTTTCACAAGCTTAATTCCTTCGCATGCTTTCCACTGCACATAAAAACAAAACAAAACAAAACAAAACTTTGTTGTAAGCTCAAGCGAGCGCATGGTATTTCAAGCAGTAAACAAAGGAAAAATATAAATAAATAAAGATTTTACAAACGCAATGTGAGTGTGTAACGCCAACAGCAGTGGTAGCAGCAACAGCAACAAATGCAACAACAACCGCCGAAAGTCACAGTTACAACCGCATCAATGGCATGACGGTGCGGCATGTAAAAACTAACAACATACTCGTATAAAACGCAAGGATCTCAATGCACTCGACTCAGTTTGGAGTTGGCCAGAAATCCAGTCGGTTGTTTAGCTCGCAAAACGGTGACGTTCAGTGATGCCAAAAGCAATAGCGGCAAAGGACTTTGTTTCCCCATATAAATATACTAAATGCCAAGCATAGATATTCCTTTGTG